>NC_083477.1:12977883-12995383 GCF_030014155.1 Tachysurus vachellii
TTATTAAGAGTGGAACCCCTCGTGTATGAGAGCTCTTTCATTTCCTGGAAATAGCAAGTTATTGGTTCAAAGTGTTAAAAGCTGTATGATAATTAGATTTGAATAGAGATTAAATGTGATTGGTTTATTCTGAACACAGCCACACCACACAATTGTAAAAAGGGTATTTACATATATGTAACCAGGTTATTGTAATTTGTTCCCCCTAAAACATTCCAGATTTTTTAAATATTTTGTGATTTCACATTAAGGGTGGAAAAGTTTTGATATAATGCTTTTTAACATATAACCTGCCATTTAACAGAGGTTACTAGACATTTTTTATTCTGTGTGTGTGTGTGTGTGTGCATGTGCGTGCATGCGTGTGTGTGTATCTGAATTGTGAGCCATTGTCACAATGTTGGAAGCATATGATTGAACAGAATTTCTTTGTATGCTGTAACTTTAATATGTCCTTCACTGGAACTAAGAGACTCAAACATGTTCGAGCATGACAATACTCCTACATAGACCATAAACCAACCTGGTTTGCCAAAGGACATGTGGAAAGAACAAAAGTGGCTGAAGGTTACATCTCAACCTCACTGAACACTCTTGGAAGAACTGGAACGCTGACTGTGCACCAATGTACCTTATCACTGATATCAGTGCCTACCTCACTAAAGCTCTTATGGATAAATGAGAACAAATCCCCATGGACTCTTAGTTCCAGTGAAGGGAACTTGTAATGCTGCAGCATAAATAGGCACTCTACACAGTTGTGTGCTTCCAACTATATATGTGTGTGTTTTGGTCACACACTTTTGGCCATATAGTGTAGAAATATGAATATTAATATAATTCTGACTGTATATTAAATTATTCAATAAAAACTTACTGAATTCAAAGCAGGCATTCTTTAATCAATGGAGTTTGTTTTGTTCATTTCCATTTCTACTAAATACCTTTTTTATTCTGCCGGTTTAGAACGCAACAAACTGAACACATGCCTCTGCATTATAGCTGAATCAAGCATTTTCACATAGACGTTCGTATAAACTGAAAAAAAACAAGACAAAACAAAACCCACAGGGAATGAACTTTGGAAACTCTCCCAGAAAAGGCAGGGAAATAAACACTCCACTGTCATAGCAACCACAAGAGCCCTTACGTCCGAGCCAGACTGTGGTGCATTCATGAAAACCACCAGAGCTGCTGGGAAAACAAAGTACACACATTACTGTAACACGGCTGTTGCTACGGACAACACAGTCAGAGGAGATGTGTGACCTCATGCCAATGCACATGTCATTTCAGTTCATTCAGACAATGACGTCTGCTAACCCTGCTAAGCAAACCAACCCTCACAAAACCTACAAAAGGGAATGTGAGTTACGTGAAGCACATCATGAAGATAATAGATCAGTGTAGTTATGAATGCCTTTAACACGCTATAGAGAAATTCAAAAAGACTGAACATAATCCTCTTATTACATTAAGACTTTTAATTGTATAGTACTTTTCTTTATAAATAATATTATTTACAATTATTAATAATTATTTTAGAATTTAGCTATTTTATATCTGGTATTTATATATTGACTATATATCTTCAAACAAAGCTTAAGCCAAGCTCAAGCCAGAGGCCAATGAGGACTCTCTTGTCAAGTCAGCCTCCAGGCCTTCAACAGCTGATGGATCTTTTGTCTGGAGATCCAGGACCCCATCATGATTGTATTATATGAGTCAGGAGCCACATTTTGGAGGGTGTGGAGGTGGGAGTGTCTATGAGGCGTTACTACTGTTTCTGTCATGTCACCATTAGTAACATTGTAGAAACTACATTTCCCATCAGCCCATTAGGGGTTGCTACAGTGAATTATCTGTTTCCACCTCGGCATCCTCTATTCTCGCACCAATTAACTTCATTCACCTATTATTATTATTGTTGATGGATTTTACTATTGTTATAAGTATTTTACTATCTATCTATCTATCTATCTATCTATCTATCTATCTATCTATCTATCTATCTATCTATCTATCTATCTATCTATCTATCTGTCTGTCTGTCTGTCTGTCTGTCTGTCTGTCTGTCTGTCTGTCTGTCTATATGTTTATGTGCCTGTCTGTCTGTTTATTTGCCTCTATTGTTCTAAGATAAGTTGTTCACTATTGTGCATTGTTTCTAGGTCCTACAACAGAATGCACATTTGGACAGCTGACAGCTGATTGGTCCAGAATAATTTATTGAATGTTTACAATATGGTGCAGCTTGTTTTGCGACAACATAGTCTACCGTTTTGAAAGTATTTAAATACATTACAATTCATTAACAGTAAGCATTAATTAGCATTATATCATCTTTTTTAAGAAACTATATTATTAATATATAGAAGTTATTTCTCCCATATTAAAATGTATTAATAATAATAATAATAATAATTGTTGTTGTTATTTGTATTATTATTATTATAATTATTATTATTATTATTATTATTATTATTATTATATGTAAAATAATAATAATAATAATAATAATAATAATAATAATAATTATTATTATAATTATTATTATTATTATTATTATATGTAAAATAATATATTATATTTATATATGAAAGCTTAGTACTTATATACTATTCACTTGATTTAGATTTATAATAATTAGTAATTTAGTAATACATTCACATATTCATTCATACCTAGGCATCAGTTTGTTTAGCTAATCCACATCCATGCTGACCTGAGTGCCAACACTAACTTCTTGGCCAATATGCCAGTGCTGTTCCGTAGATGTAATGATATGTAAATAATATTGTGTAACTAAACCGTAAATTCAATAAAGGTAACCTAATACAATTCTCTGTTAAATATCAACTTTAAAAAAATCTTAACCAGAAACAGAGAGTGAAAGTGAGACAGAGAGCAAGAGAGACAGCGAGAGTAAACTATTAGAGTAATTCTGGAAGGGAACTACAACAAACTGGAAAACACCATGACAAATGTTTCACTGTGCCAGAAACTGAATACCATTAATCATGGCTAGATATAGCCAAGCAAAGAGTCATAAATATTCCCTGAAATCTAGTCTTACAATAGAATCTAGACTCTCGCAGCAACAACAAACTGCAACATTTTCACCTTTCCCAATTTTTCCAATTTACAGGAAATGATACTCAGCTTCAGCTGACTAATAAAATCTCAAGTCATGAGAGTATTTTAGCAGATGGAATAAAGCAGAGGCTCATAGGTCAAGTCCATGTTTATTCTTAAACAACAATGTGATTTTACATTCATGCCAATAAAGAAGAACTGAATTGAGAGAGAGAGAGAGAGAGAGAGAGAGAGAGAGAGAGAGAGAGAGAGAGAGAGAGAGAGTACATTGGGGCAAATAGCCAGGGTGTATTATTTCATATACAGTAACTGCACAGTATGGAGTGAGCTAGTCCTATTTACCCCAAGTAGCTTTTCCACTCCTCCTTAGGAAGAACAGCATCTATTTTGGTAGCTATTTTTAAAAAAGAGACAGCAATGCTATGCTCTCTGAATGTTATACTGTATCTCAGCTGGGGTGTCAGCTGGACAAACTTCTCCTTTCCTAGAACACATCAGGCTGATACACTATGACATTGCACCACACTGGCACATGTGTCTTGCAGCTTCCTGTTATACATTAAAGAATGACACAATTTCTAAAACTGTGAACTTACAGTATTTAGTAAGATGTATTTTTAACAGGAAATAGCATTAAACTGGAAATACTTGTAGGCTGACTGAATGTGACAGTTTAAATAGGCTGTTGTGGTAATTATGTCTGGATTGTAAATTCCCATCATTGCCTTTAGGTTTTTTTTTTTTTTTTTTGTGTGTGTGTTAATTGGGTTCTCGGATTAGACAAAGGTTAGAATTTACCTGAAGCTTCTTAGTGTAGGTTCTGCTTTGAAATCTCCATACTAACAGTACACCAATCTCAAGACAAGATTTAAGGCCTGTGGAAAATCTGAATGATCAGCAATGAGTCTTAAGTGGTCTTCACCACCCTCTCTTTCCAGATCCTCTCTGACTCACTTTGTGAAACAAACTGACCATTCACTCCTACTGTACAACCTGCTTTACTAGAAACCTCATGTTCTGCAGTCACAGTATTGCACAAAGATTCAGAGCTATGATGTTGTTGTGAGCCCCTGTGTACCGCAGCTTCCTGCTTATCTATTCACCTTCCTTTCCTGGAACCACAGCTGTGTTTTAACGACAGCTGTAGCATGCAAAACATTGCTCTGCTATCACACAGCCAGGTGCAGCTGCCTTAGATCATTTTCCTGCATACAGCTTGAAAAGGAAATAAAGGAAATGTAGATTGAATGATGTCCACCAGCTGGTTTGCAAAAAGCGAGAAGTACCTGTACACAGTGGAGACAGTTTTGAGGTCTTCCAGATGCTGCAACTTTCACATTTCCAGAACAGGGTTTCTGGGCTGCTGCTTTACTGTGTAATTGTCCTCAATATGCAGGATTTCATGTTTTACAAGTTCAAAAGGTTAAGGGGAAAAAAACCTGAAGAAAAGCAAAGATAATGAGCCAAGATAATGTACATTTATATTTTGTAGCTGGACAACAGGGTTCTCTGTTGAAGGGGTGGATTCTCTTGCAACAGATTTAATTTTATTTTCAAGAAAGTGACATTTGTTTAGATCAGGAAGTGATGATACATAAAGTTATTACTTAGCCAAAATGGATGGCAAATCTGATGAAAATTCCTGAAAATGTCCTTCTAATTCATTTTCACCCTCCTCATGTGAGCCATGAATCAGAGCTTGTATATTATACAGTCTAATATATTAGTTGAAGAAGGTTTTGCTGCTGTCACAGTTTTTATAATGATATTTTTTGAGCAAAACTAGAAAATGGTAGGTAAGAACAAAAAGTCTATTATCTCCCTAATATCAAAAACAGGTCTATAGCAACCGGTAAAACATATGACAGTTACCAAGTTACCTAAGTTTCCATTCCATACTAAATGATTGTGGTGTGATAATGTACTTACAAACATAGTTTCTTAATGGTATTGATGGTTTAAATAAATGTTGACACCACTAACCTAAAACTAAGACAGTGTTAATATAATTATAGACCATATTAGCTACCATAGTAAAACTATAATGTGTCATAATCAAACTGAAGTTAACTACAGTACATTTTTCTAAGGGAAGCCATTAAAGACAGAATGAGTAATATCCTTGAGTGATTATTTGAAACTGCACACAGCATGAAGTCATTTATAATATTTGCATTTAAACACGAGAATGAAAAACAAAACTTGGTTTACTTGCTTTGAATAAGGAAACCCTTCCTGTGAACTTATCTGCTCTTAACAGGAAGTGACATACATGGAGACTCTTGTGTAATTACTGTAGTGTACTCAGACAGCCACAGCAAAGCATGCCTAGCTTCCTCTGGTAGTAGAATTGAGTAAGCTGAACATAGATGTTTAGAGTTGTGTTGTATTTCTGATGATCGAGATGTGGTGACTCAGAGGTGACATAAAGGTGGCTGGTTATGACGAGATTCTGAGTCCTTTTGGTAGTAATCAGGTAACTCAGCGCATGCATGCGCCCACTTGTTCTGTCTGCTAGCAGTGGGTGGCTAACACTAACACGGCAACAAGAGCTTGCATGTACAAGTCTACTGGAAAGTCACAAAGCTTTGTGTCACAAAAAACTAAACCCTCCCACACACACACATATAAATAGGAATATATGTAATACTGTGCAAAGGTTTTTGGCAACCTAATATTTTTAAATAGAAATTCTCCTTAAATGTTTCTTTTATACTTCTGCATTATTGAGTAAATAAAAATTAAGATTCCAAACATGACTTTTCTAACAAAAAATGTTACAGGAAAATGTTTGTATGGCTATAAAGAAAGCAGAATATTACACAATTACAATCCTTAAAATTAGTTTAATATTAATAAATAATAATACTGATTATGATAATACTATGATACTTTAGTTTGTTATTATGTGCTTATGTTTGTTATTATGTACTTGTATATTTATATATTAAAGCTCGTAATATATATATATATGTATATTATATATTAACAATTTAAAATGGCCCTTCTTTGCATTGTTCTTCTTATATCTGCTCCCTCGTGTGTTGGCTAATGCACCAATAACTTTTATAATATATACAGGGCCATGTTAAGTCGTTAGAGATTGTTTACAGTGCTGATTTTACTGTGTAGGTGTTGAGGGTGAAACCCCACTGAAAACCCACACCTAACCGTGTATGCTCCCTGTTTCCTGGAAATAATCTCTACAGTGCTGCCTTGATGTACTTCTCTGAAGACCTGCATGAATAAACCCCAAGACTTTCCCACTACAAACACTTTCTTAGCACTGCTGTAGATGCAGTATAATCATTCAAGTTAATAATAGAAATCATTTCCTAACACAGAATTTATGTCCTTAAAATGGAGCACAATATAAATTCAGGACTATGCCTAGTGTTATATCTGGCTAGTTTTTAGGAATAAATACATTTGTTCTTTGAACAAAAAATTCCATGAATAGCCATTTGTAGAACTGCCACTGAAGGTGGAGTAATATTGAGATCTGATGAGTGGCATTTAATGATCTTTTACTTAATGCGTAGATGTAATATGAGAACAACAAAGTAATAGTTTGATTCAATTCTTTTAGTATAATTTTATTTATATTTCTGCTTTAACAACAGACATGATCACAAAGCTTTGTCAAAATGATGAAAAAGTATTTTTATCCATTGTACAGTACATACTGTCCAGTAAAAAGTGTCCTGATGTAAGGCAGTGCAGGACGCAGCTCATTGATAGTCCTCAGCTATAAAACACATATGTAAACTTGATTCTAAGTAGCTATGAAAATGAGCAAAACTACATTTCTCGGAAGAGTTTAAAAGGATTTATTTGTTAATCATCTTTTACATGCATGTACACAGAGCCATTCAAATTAATTTCCATTAGAGCATAAAATAGCATTACTATTGTCATACACACACACTAACCTGTTTTCTGAATCCTGTAGGTAAATGAACAAGATAAAAATTAAGTAACCAAAACCAACAAAGCAAGTTTGGCATACTTTAATGTTTCAGATCATCAAACAAATTGAAATATTAGTCAAAGATAACACAAGTAAACACAACATGCAGTTTTCATGGCCCTGTGTGAAAATGTGCTTGCCCCTAAACCTAATAACTGGTTGGGCCACCCTTAGCAGCAAGAATGGCAATCAAGCGTTTGCAGTAAATTGCAATGAGTCTGTTACAGCGCTGTGGAGGGATTTTGGTCCATTCATTTTTGCAGAATTATTGTAATTCAGCCACATTGGAGGCTTTCGGGCATCTCAATAGGATTCGGGTCAGAACTTTGACTAGGCCATTCCAAAGTCTTCATTTTGTTTTTCTTCAGCCATTCAGAGGTGGACTTGCTAGTGTGTTTTGGATCATTGTCCTGCTGCAGAACCCAAGTTCGCTTCACCTTGAGGTCACGAACAGATAGCCACACATTTTCCTTCAGGATTTTTTGGTAGATAGCAGAATTCATCATCTTCCAGGTCCTGAAGCAGCAAAACAAAAAAAAAAGCCCCAGACCATCACACTACCACCACCATGTTTGACTGTTGGTATGATGTTTTTTTTTCTGAAATGCAGTGTTACTTTTACGCTAGATGTAATGGGACACACACCTTCCAAAAAGTTCAACTTTTGTCTCGTTAGTCCACAGAGTATTTTCCCAAAAGTCTTGGGGATCATCAAGATGTTTTCTGGCAAATTATTTTCTTTTTGCTCATCACGGTTTTCGCCATTTTTGCCCAGTCTCTTTCTTATGGTGGAATCATGAACACTGACCTTACCTGAAGCAAGTGAGGCCTGCAATTCTTTGGATGTTGTTGTGGGATCTTTTGTGACATCTTGTCTGGCATCTAATTTTCATCAGCCAGCCACTCCTGGGAAGATTCACCACTGTTCCATGTTTTTGCCATTTGTGGATAATGGCTGTCACTGTGGTTCGCTGGAGTCCCAAAGCTTTAGAAATGGCTTTGTAATTTTTTTCCAGACTGATAGATCTCAATTACTTTCTTTCTCATTTGTTCCTGCATTTCTTTGGATCTCCGCATGATGTGTAGCTTTTAAGGATCTTTTGGTCTACTTCACTGTCAGTCAGGTCTTACCTTCATTTAAAAACTGCATGTTGTGTTTACTTGTGTTATCTGTGACTAATATTTAAATTTCTTTGATGACCTGAAACATTAAAGTATGACAAACGTGCAAAAAAAAAAAAAAAAAAAACAGGAAGGGGCCAACACTTTTTCACACCATTGAATGTTCCTTTGAAAATGTGACATATAAATGCATACAAATGTAAGAGTCACTTGGTTGTTCCTTGGCAATATCAGAGCTAGCCATTCAACTATCATTTATAACTTTATCAGGTCTAGTGGCATTTTTAAATTTTCCAGAACATCCAAAATCTGCAGAAGTCTAAAAGTCATTACTAAGCCTTAATTATGTACAATGAGATGTTGACTTACAGGGATGAGAAAAGTGCCTTTTGTATAAGCTACAGACTCAAACTGTTATATGAAAGAGTGTGCAAAAAGTAAAAGATTGATATTCAACAAAAGTTCATGATTAATTTTAGACTAGAAATGTGGTTTTATTCATCCCTAATTAGCAAGCCTGTGGAGACTGTGTAAAGGAAAACTACTTTAGATGGAAGAGGTAGAAACCTTGAGAAGAACCAGACTCAAAAGGAACCCATCCTCATTTGGGTGACACTGGAGGGTGTGATTTTAAATTGTTATAAACACCACAGAGTGTGAATTATCGTAAACACAGGAGAGTGTTATTATGAATAATGTCCTTTCTGCAGTCATATACAGTCTGACAATTGTGCACTGATTATGAGGTTGTTGTCCTCAAAGACCACATGTAGTTGGCATCTTCTCACTGAAGGTCCGTAATCTTTATGAAGCAGAATCCAACTTGAGCTGGCACAATCTGTAGATACCTCAAGATGGGTAGAAAAAGAGAAACAAGTGGAGAGGAAATAGCATAGCTACTGTCTGTAAAATAAGCAAGCAGTAGATGATAATGTGCATTTGATCAGATGTACTGGAGCATAAGGTTATGGGATGTATTATGTGTATGTGCATGTGTACCAACAATCATTTCTACATTAAAGTAATATATTTCCTATGAGTCGTGTAAGGTGGACATTTGTTGTTTTAAATAGGCATTTAGTAACTTGGAATTACAAGTCTGGAAGTTCTAATGTCCAACATCCAAAATCACCTACTGTATAACATCACACCTCAGTTTCATTATAAGCAGGAGATCTATGTAGCACTACGTCTTGGGAAATGCAGAATTGACACCGAATTCTGTACACTGAAACCTTCATACTAATGTATTAAGGTACATTTGCCAAAAGTTAGCTTCCATGAAATCTAGCATGCTTTAAGGTTAATGATAGGTTACTTGGATCATTGACTCATATCAAACTTTGTTGAAGGCTGATAGTGAAACTCGTTCCAGGAAATCTAAGCACAGCTTCAGTTTCCAAGTGCTAACCACAGCCATAAAGTTAGTGGCTTCACACTTTTCTATAGCTACGCTTGTAGCAGGTAATGTGAAGTACTAGGAACACAAAGAGTAGGTCACAGAGTAAGAGCAGTGATATAGTTACCTCAAAACTCCAAGTTCATGATCTACCAAGAAGTGAATTTCACTAAAAAATGGTATTCAGAATAAGCTGTTCAGAGAATCTTCATATGAAGTTGCCATACAGCATTAATGGGAATGTACTCCAACACACATCAGTTGTTTAATGAACCATAACATACAATAGCTAATCCTAATAAATATCCAAGACACATATAGCCATACAAATATTTTAAGGTGGGGGGAGGGGGGTGCGCATTAGGTTAAGGTTAATGTGTTCAATATGTAAACAGCCTTTTCACAGGAACACTTGATGATAGAGTTCTGCTGAACTTACTGTAATCAACCTTTTCACTTTTGGAAATTCATACATTCTTTGCTGTTAAGAATCTGTCATAACAAAACCATAAAATGTTACCATATAGAGTGCACAGATCATTACCTTCAGATCAGTGTAATCCCTGAGGTAGTTTTATTTCATGTTCTCGAATAAAGGGAAAATATTTTACAGATAAGGTCTGTGGTACATTACTGCTCTATTTCAGTTGGATGAAGAAATCCACAAAATAATATCAACTTTTTTCCTGATCTGTACGATTAAATTGGTAAGTGTGACACTTGTGCATTTCAGTTGAAAGGCAAACTGCAGTAGACATGGTGATAACACCATATTTGTTGTTAAATCAGTTAAAGCAGAATCCAACATCAAACATCTTCCCATATTTATAAAGTTGCCATGAAATAAAGTAATATATAAATAATACAGCATTGTCTCTCATCATGATTCTCATCACAGCAGCTGGTATCCAAAAAATGTTATTTACACATAAAACCAGAGGCCAAATTTTTGAATTTCCTGATGTTTTGCAAGTGCCCATGTTTAGCACTGAATGTCACACTGCTCATTGGTGGTTAATGCCTCATATGTTTATAGACACTCAGGCAAATAAATAAAACCTATTTCTTTAAACTCAGATTGATTCTCTTTGCTTTAATTATTTGGAGAGTTCACCAGAACTTGACCTGTGGCAAATTCAAATGACTGAACATGAATTAGAGGGACACAAAGCAGTGTGGATAAAGTCCAACAATTAATAGTGCATGTCAGACTTAAAAAACAACCCATCAAATTGTTTTTAACAAAAGGTCATGGAGGGGAATCAGAATGCAGGGAGAACCTGTCAGGAAGACAACTATCTCAGAAAAACTACCAATTAGGACTTGTTGGATTATGGGAAATCATTTGTGCATCAAAGTATGTTGCAGGCACTTAAAGAGCTCTGAGTGCATGTGGAAAAGGACTCTCTATTTGAGAGAAAAATTGAGAGAAAAATTTAAATCTTTATTCTGATCTCCAAAAGCTACATCTGTTGAAAACCAGGTACTGCTCATCACATGGCTAATATTGTCTCTACAGTGACATTATGCTTTTTGGGTCAGGATTAAGGGAATAATGAACTCAACCAATGTCATTGAAAAAGAATCTGCTCCAGAGTACAGTACATACCACATCAGACCGTATGAGCCAACTTCCCTCAGTTCCAAGGAAGAGATTGATCAAACCCAAATTAGCAAAACAGATTGCAAGGCTCAGTCCACCACACAGTCCTCAGGCCAACCCCTAGCATCCTTATTTGTTATATGAATTAAAAATGTATTATGATTTATTTATGTTTATAGATTTGAATGTATAGCAGAAGAAAACCATAAAAAAATATTATTCACACATAAAATCAAGAAAACACCAACATTTTGCTAGCAAGTTACAGAATTCTACTGAGTTTTTTTTTTTAATCAGTGTCACATTTTCTAAAGACAAACTAGCTAGAACTGAAATCTGTAAAATAGCCAAAAAATACATTTCTAATTATTTAATTTACATTTGTGTGAAAAGATCACATTGGACAAGCAGTGACTTTTACCACAGTCAGTATGAAACAGAAACCGACGTGTACAATGTTGAAATGCAAGACTTTAACCTGACTTTAAAGTTCAAGAATTGAATTCTGGTTGTGATAGTTGTAAAAGAGAAATATATTTCATTATATATTAATACTGTATGATATCTGTGAATTTGATTTTTAAAACTCTGCAGCAACAATGTCTTTAAGATGTAAAAGCAATTTGTATAGAGGGATGAACTGGTTTTACATAATCTCACATACAGAATAACTGCATCAAAATGTAGAGAGCGATTGGTAGTGACTGCAAGTTGAGAGGAAATCTACTGGTCAGGGTAAAATACTAACATCCTCAGCCACCCGATGAGTACCTTTGTAACATGATTAGATGAAAATTTGCTCTGAATAATTGAAATGTAATGGCATGTAATACACTGGCAATTGCCAAACTGATATAAACAAGTCCTCACTGTTAACTTGAATATCATGTTTAGGGGAAATCAACTCCCCTAATAAGATGAAGGCTGTATGAATTATTTAGGTCTTCTATAAAACACAACGAATGCTAGTATTCAAATACTTGTGAGGTGATATTTCCCCTGCATGACCGGGAATAGGAGCTGGGTTCAAAAAGTAATACAATCATTTCAATGTTGTTTCACTTAGAGGTCCACCAGAGGTCCAATCTTGACTAAACATGCTTATAAAGAAAACTCATCAGCAGGATTGGATGAGTTTGTGTTACTATAAGATCAGATGATTTAATCTATTAATTAGAAAGGTCCTATTGCAAACAAACTAACCCCTGTTCACTTGCACACATGCAAATATTGACACACACATTCCTTATACACACATATACTCTATGCAAACAGACATTTAAACTCTGTGGAGTTCTGCTTATGTTTGTAAATGCCATAGATGATAATTGTAAAAATAACAACTAAATTAAAATAAATCAACAGTCTGCATAATTATATAAATATGTTTTTTGACAATAAATAGAACATTATACGTACCTTATAGTTTGGCCAACCAAGACTGCGTCACTGACCACTGTCATACAGACCAACTAGGAAACCCGGAGCAACGGTAACCCTTTATCTCACTTCCTTCAGAATTACTGTCTATAAATTTTAATGTATGAATCAGATCCTGTAGAATCAGATCCTGTAGTCAAATGTTGTCCCCCTCTTTAATGCAACACATGTAATCCATAAGCACAGTAAAATTCTTTTACAGCGCAGTGAAATTCTTTTCTTCACATGTCCCAGCTTTGGAAGCTGGGGTCAGAGCACAGGGTCAGCCATGATGCAGCTTGGACTATCAGATTGCACTAAGGGCTGGATGTAGATCAGCAAATTGACTTGCACACTATCCGCTGTTAAACTGTGCACAGGGAGCACAGAGCAGTTCATTGATTTCAGTAAGCAGAATAGTTCTGAAAGTGTCAATACGTCCTAGTGTGTCTACGAGACAAGAGAGCCCAGCACATTTGAATGTTTTTTCTTCTCTAACATACACATTTGTCATTAATGGTTGTTAATTAGCAGGCATTTTGGATCATGTGTGTCAGAGCGGGTAAAGAATTAATTGCGGAAGACGGGGTTGTCCAAAACCTGTTCAAACCTGTCCATCCATCCATCCATCCATCCATCCATCCATCCATCCATCCATCCGCCCTAGACAGGTGCAAACCCATCGCACAAACATTTGGTCGCTTTAGAGATAATTAGCCTAAATCACATGTATTTGGTCTGGGGGAGGAAACTGGCAAAGAAATCTCCTGTAAAAAATTTGTATAGCAAATATATAGCAAGACATTATGCCTTTAGATATACACTTAATTTATAAACTTTTACTTCACATTTGATTTGTGTTGAACTTTTGATTTTGTGCTTATTTATATGAATCTTGTTGAGAACACCCGAGGCAGCAGTCACTGTCAGTTAAGCTCACATGTCTGACAATAAATCACCACGAGAGCACCAAGTAATCTGTTTAATCATGATTATATTTCTCATGATTATACTTCTATTCTCTAATGAAAGTCCACTATGGAATTTTGCATGTATAGTAAGGAGTAGTTCTAAATAAACCCCAATACTTTTTTTATGCTCAAGAATAATAAAAAAATAACATTTTACACATTGCTTCTCGCCCTGTTTCAGGGGTTTTCTGTGGGTACTCTTTATTGGGATGAATAAACAATTTAATTTGCCTAGTACCTTTTTTTATCGTTGCCAGCAATTCTTCCCACATTTGGTGAGGTCAACAAAAAAGCAACATTAGCATTCTCATGCATACTCACATCCTCCCAACCGAGTCACATTTCAAAGGAAAGCTATAGAGAGGTCTGTCATTTCCCAATCAACGCTGAACCGAATAATGACACAGCATACATACATTTCATACATGTCATCGTCATGACACAAGATATTGCATTTCCAAAAAAGGCAATGAAAAAAAGAAACAATTATGATGATACCATCACAGGTTTGCACACAACCATAAAACACAATAGTAATGCAGAAGTGGCAAACTCATTTTAGGTAACGTACTGCATTACATTACATTGCAGTCTAATGTCAAGTTGGTTTAACCAAAAAAAAAAATGTGTGGAGGACCATTAAGATAAAGAAATGCTCTTTTTAAACAGATTATAAAAATGGGAAAAAAAAACATTTAAAAAATGAGATTATAAATCATGAATCTACAAAATATTTCATAATATTTAAGTTTTGTGGAAAGCATATAATTTGCATAATTGCTTAATTAAACATTGTCATTTAAAACCCTAAATCAGCTTTTTTGGAAAGAGACATTATTAAAGAGTCAAATTTTCACCTTGCCATTGAAATGAAGTTCATTGGTCAATTTTGCCCCCTAGTGGAAGAACAGAGACTCTTGGCTCTTTGATCAAGTCTTTTAGTTGAATGAACTTTGGTTTTAAAAATGATCCAGATGTCACCCTTTCAGCATTTCTATTCATCAGTATAGCGAGACATAATCGTAACGAGTGGCCTTTCTAATTTATTTAAAACAGGATATTTTCAGGATCACATTTTTGCTGTGACAAATGGTATTTGACACCAATGGCGTAAAGTTTGATTTTGACATTGGTGGGGACATAATTTATTTGACATTGGTGGGGACACAATTTATTTGACATTGGTGGGGACACAATTTATTTGACATTGGTGGGGACATACTGTAATTTATTTGACATTGGTAGGGACATAATTTATTTGACATTGGTGGGGACATACTGTAATTTATTTGACATTGGTGGGGACATAATTTATTTGACATTGGTGGGGACACAATTTATTTGACATTGGTGGGGACATACTGTAATTTATTTGACATTGGTGGGGACACAATTTATTTGACATTGGTGGGGACATACTGTAATTTATTTGACATTGGTGGGGACACAATTTATTTGACATTGGTGGGGACATACTGTAATTTATTTGACATTGGTGGGGACACAATTTATTTGACATTGGTGGTGACATAATTTATTTGACATTAGTGGGGACACAATTTATTTGACATTGGTGGTGACATAATTTATTTGACATTAGTGGGGACACAATTTATTTGACATTGGTGGGGACGCAATTTATTTGACATTGGTGGGGACACAATTTATTTGACATTGGTGGGGACATACTGTAATTTATTTGACATTGGTGGGGACACAATTTATTTGACATTGGTGGGGACATACTGTAATTTATTTGACATTGGTGGTGACATAATTTATTTGACATTGGTGGTGACATAATGTATTTGACATTGGTGGGGACAACATTCCCCATATTTTGTGCATAAAACTGTTGTTATAAGAATACTTTCTTACTCACATACCGGTAGCCTGAATAATCACTTTGCATATTGCTTCATACAACGGAACATAGCTGCAGCCTCCGACCTCAACACATTAGCGAGAAAGACAAAGCCAATCAAACAGCGACGTGGGTTAGAGAGGCAGGACTCAAAAAAGGCAAAGGCCAATCCTTTTAGAGAGGTGAGTTACAGAGCCAGGATTCATTGCAGGGGGTAGATCTGTTAAACGTTTGTGTTCCACAAGTTGCGCTATTTTTTACAGAACGCTGTTGTTAAATATTTTTGACCTTATTTAATGATTCCTGGATAAATGTTAAATGAAATAAGTAAAATTCATTGACGGACGTCAGTGGTTATGTATAAATATATATATAATATATATATATATATATATATATAATATATATATGTATAGGCTTGGTCGAATTATTGCTAGGGACAATTGAGTGTTCCCTGGATATTGGCAGGGACATGTCCCTACTGTTCCTACCCAAATCGACGCCCTTGTTTGACACATATCGTAGACCTGCTCTTACATACTCTTACAGATCTGATGCATGTAATTGGTGCATATCTTTAGATGCTGTTGCAGAACCACTGTATTAAACCACCAGTGCCAGTTTAGTAAAAGAACCAAAAATGTAGGGTCAATTATATAAGAATGTGTTTGTATAAACCCAATGCATTCTTAAATATTTTGCTGGGCCAGATTATAACCATCTATCTGCAATTTTGACACCTATGCATTTGTAGGGAAGTGGTTTTAGATATATGGTGTGGTTTGGATGTGAGAGCCATTGCTGTATTGCATCAGGTACGTAAGGGTTTCTGTTTCTTGTGTGCTGATACCAGAATAGTGTTTAATGATGCTGCTTCTTAAAATAATTAAAATGTCCAACACTGGAGATAAGGGCTGGTTTTATGCTGCCTCCAGTTATGTGCTTTGTCAATAATATGCTGTTCAAATGCTGTGTGGATTACATCTGCAAAACATGATCAGTGATGGTCAAAAAAACATCAGTTGAATTTGATTCAGAAAAACAAAATACACAAAATAAGCTACAAGTTAATATTAATAAGGGGTCTATGCTAAAATACAGGAATATATTTTGTAATAGATAAATGGGGTCAGGGTAATGTTAATGTTCTGGTAAATGATAGGTAAATGTTTATGAATAGATAGAGAACTGAATTCTCAGACTGAAAATGTTTGCCTTTATTTGGTTTGGGCTTTGAACCACCTTCATGGAAGTGTGTCAGTTAGTTGTAACCTTGATAGCCTATAATAATATTATGCATCTGTTTATACTGAGTTGCACAAAATAGGCTAATGACCAAAGTACTGCTTCAGTAAGTTTGTGTGTGTATGTGTGTGTGTGTGTGTGTGTGTGTGTGTGTGTGTGTGTGTGAGAGAGAGAGAGAGAGAGAGAGAGAGAGAGAGATCAGGTATGTACAACAGGTATGTTTAGCAATCCTCTACAATTACTGATTATATACTTTCCAGTGCTGGCTAGTGTTGAATGAAAGGCTAATGTTAATGTGCTTCTTCTACTATTTGGTTTCCATAGTAATAAAGCTTACCAGTTGGTGGAGGAACTTATCGGCCCACTTATGAATTTTCTTTCAGTTAAAATGAATCATTCTGGAGGAAGAGCATTTTTATATAAAATTCTCTGTCGTTGGTCTGACCTCTTGATTAATTTTCAGTCATAATTATGAGCATTAAAATACTTTTTTTAAATTAGCAGGCAGTGTTTGTCATTTCATGTCAAAAAAGGTAGCTAAGCTGCTAGCTGAAGAAGTAAGTGACAGCTAGCTAGCTACACAAATATCAGAAACGAATATAAATAATCGACAGTCAGTGATATGTTTAAGTTTGAGATGTAAGGCATGTTCATTAATTAGTCTTTCACTGGCAGTTAGATACAATGTTCTACCACTTTGAGAGTTCTGCCAGGAGAATGAGCTAATGCTTTCATATTTACAGCCATTGAAACACAAATTTGTAATAAACACATGGGATGAGATACACGGACAAAAAGAAGAAGCTTTTCA
>NC_083477.1:13000383-13142883 GCF_030014155.1 Tachysurus vachellii
ACATTCACTTCAAATTAAAAACAGCAATCCAAGAAATATGTACAAATCCTAGTAGTGCACAAAGGTCAATACAATGGAAGCCATCGACTTTAAATAAAAGCAATTAAAAAAAGATTTTTTAGTATTTCAACTTGCTGGATTAGCACAACACAGGCTTCACACACTCTTGATAATCACAATGGCTAGAGAGATATACAGATATATGTATACAGTAGTATTCACGAGTCAATAAAGTAAAATGTTCTACTCTTTTGGTCTTTCTCTATATATTTCAATCATGAAAATTGATATTGACATATCCCTGTGCATGTTTTGCTTTCTGTTTTTCCTTTAGTTCCCTCATATATATATATATATATATATATATATATATATATATATATATATATATATATATATATATATATATATATATATATATATATATATATAGGTCAGATTCAAGCCCCAGCATTGCCAAGCTGCCTCATTTGGGCCGTTGAGAACTCTCTGCCCCAGGTTGTTGTATTATAGCTGTTCCTTTACTCTGATCCCAACTTCCAAACCTTGAATAGTGAAAAAAAAGTGTCCCGCTGTGCTGCAATGTAATGTGTGTCATTACTAAAGGCTTCTTCTTCTATAATTAGCATACATTTGTCATTGTTGTACTGGATCCCTGTGTTTTGCATGTTTACTTCTTACACAGCATGGTGAATATGAAAAAATATCACAAATCACAAATTGAAAAATAAATCTACTGAAAAAGACCTCTGGAACCATGTATTATAGTTCATGTCACATGAAATTTAGCTTTGGTGTGGGTCAGATGTTAATTTTGTTGAATGACCTCATATTTTTCTTGGTGTTGCTGTTTTAGTGTTGTACAGTTGATCTATACAAGCTATGAATAGACATGAACGTTGCTGCTGGCATCATAAATTTGAATTTGTCTAGCACAATGGTGCAAACACACATAACAGAGATTTAATTAACGATGCAGGCAGACAAATACGAAAGGTTAAACATGGTCAGGTGATCCCCAAATAGCATAAACTATAGCAAGACTGTGTGTAAAACAGAAACAAGAGCATATTTAGATGCAGAGGCTAAAATCTATGGATGTAAAAAAATATGCAGCTCCTTTTTGTATGTATCAAGATACATCATTTAATTTAGCAAAAGATTGTGAAAGGCATTGCACACTGTTAATTAGTACGTCATGTTACTTACTGAGGTCAAGGATGAAGTGTCAATTTATGTCACCTTTAAAAAGCCCTTAACTGCAAGCTTGCACTATAGAGCAATAAAAGTACAGCTTGTATAAATAGTTCCTGAAGTCCATAACTGATAGAATGTCAGAAGAAGCAAAGAAGCAAAACTCGGTCAGTGGAGCGAGTAATGATGTGTAAATAATTTCTTAGAAGAGTAAGTTACAGTAATTCGCCTGGATCTCTGATATTTAAAATAGTCCTTCTCTATGTCATCATTATTCGCATATTAATGAAAGGATTACCCCAGATTTTGAACAACATTAGACACATAATAGTTAGATGGCTACAAAATTGAATTGTGTAGTATTGTAGCAGATTCAGTGGTTTTGTCAAATACTGAATCATTGCCATAAGAAGTGAAATCGGGTTGAATCACATGGAAGCCTGTGGATTTAAACTTGAACGGAGAACAATGTCTCTGTCATAGAAACAAGGCTCTTAATTATTTTTTAAATTCAATTTATTTTATTATCAATACAACTTTAGATAGTATAACAAAAATTGTGTGTGTGTGATAAAAACAGAAATGCTTGAGATTCTTGAAGTTTCATATGAGCCATTAAACACCACTGTGTTTACCCCAAAACAGGTGGATATTTTCCGGCCACTGCTAAAAAAGTAAAACTATCTTCGCAAAAGGAACCGGGTTTGTCAGAAACAAAATAAGTAAATAAGTAAAAGAAAATAAGTAAAACTTCCTCATCGTTGCCAAAAATGTGATTGTGAAGTATTTCTCTGTATTACAGTGGCCCATTGTATCTTTTATGTACTCAAAAAATAACCTGCTGTTTTCAGCCAAAACTGCACCCATAAAAAGGCAACTGGAAAGTAATTGCTGTGACATCTACGTACACGACTGCCACACGCAGCTGGACACCAATCAGACGAGTCTGGAATGAGTTATAATGGGACTTACTCAGCACAGATGAAACACATTGAAGTAGGCACATTCTCACAGGGTGACATTTCTTCCAGATAAATTACTGTATGAAGCTTGTCTACACATGTCATATGCTGAGCATCCATTCTCAGCCAGGGCCATGCAACGGCATTTTGAGGGGCAGCTCAAAGTTAAAAAGGAGCAGATGAAGTCGTATTTTAAAACACCAACTACATCGTGAAAGACAATAAGACATGATGTAAAATTTCATCAATTTCACGATTATCATGATTCCACACTGTATTCAAAAATAGGAAGGCATTTTAATAAAATAGAGAAAGATGAAACATTATTTTGAGGAAGTTTGCACAATTTTAGTATTTCAAATGGAAGAAATTTGAATTGAGTGAAGGTGTGTTATGCAATAGAAAATGTAATTGTTTTAATATTCAGATTTTATAGAAAAAAAATGGAAGTACAGTATAGACTTCTATATTGATATTATAAGAACCTGATTATATGTTTTTAAACAGTGATGCTATATATATATTGTATATTATTTGCTGCAAATTTGTTTTAAAAATTAAAAATGTTCCTTTAAATGCTCTGTTCTGTCACTTCAGGAAATATTTCCCCACATTCCCTGATTTTTGTTTCTTTTGTTTTTATGCTCCAAATTATTGTTTTAAGTAAAATAAAATTGATCAGAATTTTTGTCTGTAACTTCCCCTAGAATTCTTCCCCACTTTATATTTACAATTTTTATAGAATTGTTTTTTTTTAAACATTACCACATATTGTGCTGCATAGATACATAAGCTGTATAATTGTAACAATATAAAGTTGGCTTAAATCATGTAAATATGTTTATTATGTAATTTTCAATTATGGTTTGGCAATTTAGGACAATATTATTATTAATTGTGACAGACTCAAAATAAAGCATGTGGAGAAAGAAAATGACATCATATAATGCTCTATACATGGATTATATCTGATTGATGCATTGATGGGTTTTACATGTGCAAGGAATTTACCTTGGTGTATTGGTGCATAGTAATGTAATGTACAGCAGGGGAGCATAAATATAAAGAAGCTATGAAAACTATGAGAATAAAGCTAAGAATGTAAAAGAAAATTGGAGACATTTAAACAAAAAGAAATATTTCATATTGGATAATAAAGTTTGATTATGAGTACGGAAAATATTGAAATCCCTTTTATGGTTGATGTTGCTCTAAGATTAATTATAGAATGTCACAACATACATACAGACATATATATATATGTATATATATATATATATATACATATATAAAATCATTCAGAAAATATTATTATTCTATTTTAGTCTACTGTCTACTATGGGACTCTATGATGTTTCATTAAATCCTTTTATTGAAATTTTATTTATTGATGCCATAAATAAATATGCTATAAATAAATAATGTTTTAAAACTGTCTCTGAGGATGAAAGTAAAAGCCTAAGGCAAGGGGAAGATATTACCCAATTTACCAAAAATGTCTGAAAAATATTCATTTCTAGTCATGTCTACTTTAGAATATGATACAGTATATTATCCCTAGCATGTGTGTGTACTCAGTCCGTAGTCTCCACTTTGTGAATCACTCCAGGGTGTACAAGAGGAATGAGGAATTAGGATGCATGCTTGAAGAAGCTTTAGTCTGAATTTTGTAAAATCCAGGATGCAATGAATTGAAAAGCAATGCAGCGATGCATCCATAAAGATGATCGGCTATGATGTTAGGGTTTTCTCAGAGGAATAATAGACCTCTAAGTGTACTAGATTTCTTTAAGTGTAGCAGTTTATTCGTAGATAAAATATTTCGTTCACAATCCAAACGTGGACCTCAATCA
Organism: Tachysurus vachellii; assembly: GCF_030014155.1. Classification (NCBI taxonomy): domain Eukaryota; kingdom Metazoa; phylum Chordata; class Actinopteri; order Siluriformes; family Bagridae; genus Tachysurus; species Tachysurus vachellii. The sequence continues at coordinate 13,004,393 of NC_083477.1, forward strand.
TGCTTTGTGTAGATAGATAGATAGATAGATAGATAGATAGATAGATAGATAGATAGATAGATAGATAGATAGATAGATGAATACATTAACATTGGTTCACTAGGTTACAGACTTAGGATACCATCAACCTAAAACTCTGTTCGGAAAAGTGCTAGTTCAAGTGTTACAGAAAGAGGTGTGTCTTGTTTCATAGCCATAATCATAACTTTCTAAATAATTCTGTTGCTAAATACTTAAATAGCAGTTTTACAATACAATATAACATTGGAATTATAGAAATATATAAATTCTGTATACATACATTTTGGGAACAGTACTTTTCAATAATTCATTTGGATCAGATTTGGAGTTCTTTGAATGTCTATTTGGTCTATTACCTACAGAGAATCTTTATAAAGCGTCTCAGATATAGCACTTTTTTGGAAACTAAGAACTCTTAAATATCCAATGAGTTTCATGAATGCTTCAATGCTTCAAGTAGCTTTGTATGGTTTTAGGTTTATATGACATTTTTTTAGAATCAATTTAATATTTTTAATAATATTATTGAATACATTTGTATAGCATATCAAGATGATGACACTATGAGTACTAGATACAGTACTAATATACACACTGAATTCTGAATAACTGTACGTTCTATATTGGTTAAAAGTAAATATAAGATAAAAGCACATCTGATTCTCTACCATTGCATAAAAGCTACCGGTTGTTTTTGAAAACAATCTTTATTTTGTTTCTTTATCGGAAACAACAGAAGCTACAATAAAATTACAATTTTGGGGATTCAAACTTGTTAACTTTTGATTACAAGCTGTACACATTCACGTGGGAGATGTGAACTGCTCAAAAGTAAATGTATTTGCTCTGACTTTTGTTCATTAATTAATTTCATAAGAAAAGTCAGCCTACCTTAAAGCAGGTCATTTTTCATAGTTATCTGCAAATGTTTAGGCACCCCAGGCAGATTGCATATTATTTTAATTGTGTAAAATGGCAATGAGTACACATATACTGTATTTAATGAAAAATGTTAAAAAAAAAATTAATGTACAGCTGATGAAAAGCTATAAAAAAAACAAAAACAAAAAAACCCCAGTAATTCTTCAAAATGTTCACGTTTCATCTGTAAAGTCTAAGATTAACTTAATTTACTTATTTTTCCTAAATTGACTTATTAAACCTGATTAGGCAGGTCAAGAAATGTCATTAGGAAAATCAGCTCCAGGGTGTATTAGATTTTTCAAACCTTGTGTGAACACTTAACAACCATGGGCACTTTTAAGCTGCTGAGTGGGGATCTAAAAATGAAGATAATTGATGCCTACAAAGCAGAGGAAATATATAAAAAAGATATCAAAGTGCTTCTAGCTTGCAATTTTCACTTTCTAAAATGTTATTAAGAACAAGGGGACTGTGGAAGTCAATGCAATACCTGGAAGACTCAGAGCACTCAGATAAAATTGCCTGTATGCTGAGTAGAAAGGCAACTTGATCTGTCATCACAAAAGTGACTGTCTGATGTATGCAAAACAATGTCAGGATCAGTGACATATGTGACATTTTATTAGCAAGAGCCGTGGACTGATGAGATAGTGATGGAATTTTGTGGCCACATTATACAAGGACTTGAAATTCAACCAGAGATATTTGACAGTCCGGTATCGTAAATATCATTGAATATATGTAGTTAAACATGCTGTGCCTAGAATGGAAGAGTTGTTCAAGGAAAAGTTGGTTAAAATACCTAGTACTGAAAATCCCCTAGCTGGCTAAAGTGTCGAAGAGTTAAATCAAATAAACTTCCAAATTAAACAGTCAAATAGATATTTATAGCACACTGTTAATTTAGTATAGTTATAAGTAAAATTATAGCTAAGTAAAGTTATAGCTCAAGTGTAATATAATATATATCAAAGAGTGCTGACCAGCTCAGGAAGTAGGAGCTTAATATACCTAATGTACCTAATATACCTTATATACCTCAACCATAGTTACTGCTATAGTTTGTTGCAGCCATTTCAAATCACTTATATCTGTTTTGATATTCTCCAAGAATCTACATGTAGACATTAGGCTTCTTTCTGTTTCTAAAACTTAATTTAAAAGCAAAAAAGCTGAGCAGTTCTTCCACTCAGCAGATATAATGAGATCACAGGACCAAGTAACAGTTAATAGTCTGGGCATCAGTTCTGACAGGTAGTAAATCTGGCAGGAATTAATCTTCCACAGGAAGAGCTGGTCGGGTGAAATTCAGAAGCACGGAGCATTGTGGAATGAACACACACGTGAACTCACAGACACAGAAAAAAAAGAAAAGAAAATATTCGGCTAAGTAGGCTGTCAAATGAGGCAGAAAGCAATATGGGCTTAATGAGTCACAGCCTTTCTCTCTATAACAAATGTATAACCCAGGGGTGGAATTCTCATTATAAAATCAATATCAATCTCATTAAAAAGCAATGTTATAGATTTGGCATCTGTATACAAGTTCTTTAAGAAACTAACAATAAATAACCAAAAAACATGTATAAATACAACAAGATATAACATTTATATTAAACTAATAATATCTTATTAAATTATAAATAGTTTCTAATATAACAAAACTTGATTTATAAACTATACTTATTAAGTATTTTAGTTTATTCAGTTACAGCTGAAGAATCTGAATGAATTACAAAGTCTAGATGTTGAAATTAGAGACTACCTTCAGTAGTTCCCTTAGATCACAATAATGCAGAGTTCTGAAAGATGCTAGTAATTTTTTAGATTACACGTTAGTTCTACACATCAGCTGTACTGTGTCTTTGGTGCCTATAGTTCTAATGCATCATAAATGTACTTGCGCTTATTTGTTAGGAAGATGGTGTCAGCCATAATACAGCATCCCTGGAGCAGAGAGGATTAAGGGCCTAGGACAAGGGCCCAAAAATCTGCTGATCAGTAACACAGAGCCTTAAAAGTTGAGCCACCACTGCACACTTACAGCACAGCAAGAGAAAGATGAAGGCAAAAACAAAGACATTTGGTTCCAAATTATAGATTTTTTTTTTTCAAACACATGTTTCAGAAATGACAGACACCTCCTAATTCACGTCCTCAAGCGTGAACAAAAGACCAAAGTTTTAACAGTTGTTTGGTTTAATGAGGGGGAAAAATCATCAGAAGGCCAACATTACCGTGCTCAGTCACGGTCCAGGCAAAGCAAAAAAGAGAAAAGAGCATTCAGCACCGGCCTTGCAGCTCTCCCACATTGTAGTAGAAGGTCTGAAATATTACGCGCCATTAAAGTTTAATGAGTTTTGGGTCCAGAGTCATCCAGAGCCAGCGATCTATCACAGCCTAGTGCCTTCATCACAAGTTCACTCATTTCACTGAGCCAAGACCCACTCTGCATATACAGTGTGTGTAGACCACATCACCTTGATAGGTAAGCTAATGTTTATCAAACATTTATTTTCATATTATATACGAGCAAAACCAACCAATTTTAAAATGCTGATTAAATAAAAGATTTGATAATCATGAAATTAGAATTAGCCAATATTTGAAAACTGTCCAGGCAGTAAATCCTATTTACTGCCAAGATCTTCATCATAAGTGGGTCTGGACCATAAAATACACTTACCATTATAATTGGAACCTAGTGAAAGTCAGTCATGCGTTATAGCCTACATTTCCCTATATATCAGCAGAAGGTTTGAGATGTCACCATGTGTTGGTTTGTTTCGAGAACAATTTATAGACATTTTGTCAGGATCCTGCCCGGACTTTGGCCATGTGCATTTGTTTATGTTCTGTGTCACGTGTCTGTCCCGACCTTATCTCTTCCTCCCCACTTCTGCACACCTGTTCCTTATGTCTAATTGTCTTGTGTATTTAGCCGTGCCGCGTTGCCTGTGGTGGCACGGAATCCTTGTTGTCGTTTGTCGTCTTTGTCATGTCATGTTTTGTCGAGTCCTTGTCCCTGTTTTGTGTTTTCAGTTAATAAATCCAGTTTATTTTAGCTATCCTGCATTTGGGTCAGTTTTTATCCCTGCATCACTGACACATTTATATTATGATATTATTATACTGTTAATCTTTATTGCTCAGAATTTGAAGCATGTTGTAATATGAGGTATTTAATAACAGAAGTATGGGACAGTAACCCATGTTGCATGAAAGACAGCAACTAGTTTTGGTTTCCACTGCAGCTTAGGGTGAAAACACCTTGGCAGCCTCCTACCAGGTCTGCTGTCCCAAACACATCAAGAGATCTCCCTCCCTGGCTGGTGGCTTTGGCCTCCAAATGATGTCTGAAAATTGACAGTTTAGGAAACAGTCCATAATACAGTAAACACTAGAACACAGGCATTGTAAGGCCTTGACTGCAGCTGTTCTATGAATAACATTCACCTCACTGAGTGGACCTGGTGCACTGCACTACTCCCTAAGTAACAGCATGTCCCCATCCACAATAAAGATGTATGTGTTGCCCGATCCTGGTATGCCTCCCGCTCTTGTGACAATCCTCAGACCAAGTGTTATCAGGCATGAGGCATATTAGATTATACTTTATTGTCATTACACATGTACAAGTACAAGGCTACAAAATGCAGTTTGACATCTAACCAATGCAAGCTAGTGCAAGATGTACTGTACAGTATTTACAGTATGAACAGGATGAAAATGCTATGGACAAGATATACAGGCTGGCTGCTACAGACATAATATACAGGGTGCTAAACTACATTGACATATCCAGGGGTAGAACCTAGTATCTGTAAAGGTGGTTAGGTTGGAGGAGTTAGGAGGTAGATGGACTTTGACAAGTTTCAAGGCTGACTTTGTTGTTCACACAAATGTTCAGCCTTGGAACTATTCCTCCTGGGCTGACTGGTTCCCCAAACGCCCTCGCCGCAGCCTATTTCCACGCTTCCACATCTATGTAACTCTTTATTATCTGAGCTAACACCCATTCTAAGCCCCAGCATGCAGCAAGAGAATTCGCTTCTCACCCTCCTCCTTTCCAGCACCACCTTATTAGATCTGCTACAAGGGTGTTCCCTGTGCTTAACCCTCAGCAGCAACATGTTTCTCAATATCCCATGTTTCAGCAGGTACCACAGGCAGTCGCAACACTCGCCCAGCAGCAACAACGACAATAGCAGCAGATCTAATTGCCATTACCAAACCTACCTACATTCCATCTCCATCAATAAATGCAGCTTGGATTTGTTTGTTGTTTTGCATGTTCTGCCCATGGTTACATGGATTTCCTCCAGGATCTCCTCCAGGATTCCTCACACTGACCAAAAACATGCAAGTAGGCATACTGCTACTGTACATTGCATCCATTGCATCTAGGTGAATGAGTGTGTGCAAGGTGACCTGAGATGAACTGCTTTTTATTTCATGTACAGCCAGCATTTCTTTTTACCAGAACCTTTAATATTTTGGTGTAAAAAATAAATCGATAGTAATCAATTAAAATCTCTCACATTATGAATCTATCTTTCCAGATAGATCTGTTGGAATGTGCAGTAATATATGTACACACAAAAATTTCCCTTTTCAGTTTTAGAGGTAAATTTATTTCAGATTTTTCATAGCTGGCCAAATACAATACAAAATACTGTATTTTTACAGGTGGTGCACACATAAAAAAAAAGCAGTGATCTATTTTAAAATCTATCCTTCAATCATTTATGCTGATTTTTCAATGTAAGGTCTTATTGCACCATGATGAAACGGCACATGCTAATAAAATGAGCTTTAACCCTGTAGAAAACCTGTGGGATTTCATACGTCAATACATCAGGGAAGCATGAGGTCTGCAGGCACTGATGTAAAAAAGAATAATGCACACAAATAAAACACTCTGAGTCTAGCTCTTCTCAGAATGATTCTTGGGAGACTAGCTCTTTGGAGACATTGCTGAGTTTTATTCACTTAATGTACTGAATATCCCTGTATTATATATGAATTAGCTCCCCTATAATGTTTAAAAAATAATAGTATTGAATATCCCCACCGACATGTCTTCCACTGAGGAAGCAGAGGCAGAGGGCTCAGTTGAGGACTCATCGATCCCCCAAGCTGAGGTCACTGAGGTGGTTGAGAAGCTCCTCAGTGGCAAGGCACCGGGGGTGGATGAGATCCGCCCTGAGTACCTCAAGTCTCTGGATGTTGTGGGGCTGTCTTGGTTGACACGCCTCTGCAACATCGCGTGGCGGCTGGGGACAGTGCCTCTGGACTGGCAGACTGGGGTGGTGGTCCCTCTGTTTAAGAAGGGGGACCGGAGGGTGTGTTCCAACTACAGGGGGATCACACTCCTCAGCCTCCCCGGAAAAGTCTATGCCAGGGTACTGGAGAGGAGAATTCGGCCGATAGTCGAACCTCGGATTCAGGAGGAACAATGTGGGTTTCGTCCCGGTCGTGGAACACTGGACCATCTCTATACCCTCACCAGGTTGCTGGAGGGTTCATGGGAGTTTGCCCAACCAGTCCACATGTGCTTTGTGGATCTGGAGAAGGCATTCGACTGTGTCCCTCGTGGTGATCTGTGGGGGGTGCTCTGGGAGTATGGGGTCCGGGGCCCTTTGCTAAGGGCTGTTCGGTCCCTATATGACCGGAGCAGGAGTTTGGTTCGCATTGCCGGCAGTAAGTCAGACTTGTTCCCGGTGCATGTTGGACTCCGGCAGGGCTGCCCTTTGTCACCGGTCCTGTTCATTATTTATATGGACAGGATTTCTAGGCGCAGTCAGGGGCCGGAGGGAGTCCGGTTTGGGGACCACGGGATTTCGTCTCTGCTTTTTGCAGATGATGTTGTCCTGTTGGCTTCTTCAAATCAGGACCTTCAGCGTGCACTGGGACGGTTTGCAGCCGAGTGTGAAGCGGCAGGGATGAGAATCAGCACCTCCAAGTCCGAGGCCATGGTTCTCAGCCGGAAAAGGGTGGCTTGTCCCCTTCGGGTTGGTGGAAAGCTCCTGCCTCAAGTGGAGGAGTTTAAGTATCTTGGGGTCTTGTTCACGAGTGAGGGAAGGATGGAGCGGGAGATCGACAGGCGGATCGGTGTATCTTCTGCAGTGATGCGGTCGATATACCGGTCTGTTGTGGTGAAGAAAGAGCTGAGCCGCAAGGCGAAGCTCTCTATTTACCAGTCGATCTACGTTCCTACCCTTACCTATGGTCATGAGCTTTGGGTCATGACCGAAAGGACAAGATCCCGGATACAGGCGGCCGAAATGAGTTTCCTCCGCAGGGTGGCTGGGCGCTCCCTTAGAGATAGGGTGAGGAGCTCGGTCACTCGGGAGGAGCTCAGAGTAGAGCCGCTGCTCCTCCACATCGAGAGGAGTCAGCTGAGGTGGCTCGGGCATCTGTTCCGGATGCCTCCTGGACGCCTCCCTGGGGAGGTGTTCCGGGCATGTCCAACCGGAAGGAGGCCCCGGGGAAGACCTAGGACACGCTGGAGGGACTATGTCTCTCGGCTGGCCTGGGAACGCCTCGGTATTCCCCCGGAGGAGCTGGAGGAAGTGTCTGGGGAGAGGGAAGTCTGGGTGTCCCTGCTCAGACTGCTGCCCCCGCGACCCGGCCCCGGATAAGCGGTAGAAGATGGATGGATGGATGGAGTATTGAATATATGCAATATTTCTAATCTTGCCACTTTATGACTGGACACGGTTTAATTTTTTATATGTAGAAATGTAGAATTTTCATTGTATATTGATGAAACCCTCTTGACCATAAACTGGAAACTATATCTGTTTATTATTTAATATTATATATTTCAATCCAGCACTCAATACTCTGGGTTTGATGTCCTGCCCTTTCTGGATACAGCAGTTACTAACGATGACTAATGATAAATGAATAAATATTAACACATCCATGTTATTTTTTAGCAGTGATGCCACACCTCTGCTTTTTATTATCAGCTCATTTCAGACAAATTGATGATTCACCGGTGCCAATGCAAGTACAGGACATCCAGGCTAAACAAACACACGCCTTTAGGGAGCTGGCTGTAATTGTGTGATTAAAAATGCAAAGCATAATGTTACTTTGCTTTCTTAAAATATAAAAAAAAAAAAAAAAAAAAAACAAGCAAAGAAATAATTGACGTGAAAAGCCATGTAATACAATGATACCATAAAGCTAGCAGTATTTTGTTTATTATGGTGCCTTATGTCATTAACAGCCATAAACTGACTGGTTTGGACATTTGTAGAGCAATGTAAATGGTGCACTGGTGTTTAAATGACTTTCAGGTATTTTTGCAGAAACTTGCAATGTAATCATGCAAATCTCTTAAGAGCTCAAAATTTACATCATGTGTATGCAAAAGTTGAAGCTGGCAATGAACTGAACATTACTAAGAATTTCAGAGCATATAATAGAGGAATTCCAGCTCACAATTTCAGCTCTCCAAAAAAAAAAAAGAGGATATAAAGACAGGGAAGGAAGTGTAAGAACTTACAGGTCTTTTGTTCATGTGCACCTACTCACCTTGGCCCAAGTTTCAGTGCAACATTAACAACTGACTAGTTAATCTCAGTCCAGTCCATTACACTTAAAAATTTATCACCTAGAAATGACACTGATTGATTATAGTACAGGAACAGTAGTGTCCATCAGAACCACCACAGACTAAATTAGTTTCAGACGCTTATTAAAAAAGAGTGCAACCTCATTAACATTTAAAGACTGCAATCATGATTCAACGGTATTTAAGGTTTGTTTTTTGAATTGTTGGGTGTTCAATCTAATTCCACTTGGACATGCTCAGTGGGGCTGAGAATGGCGTACGTCTACTACCTTCTACATTTGAAGACCACAAAGATGGCTTTGAACTGTTGCTGCCGTGGTCGGCCTTGCGCTCTGGTCTCTAGTCGTTGAATATTTGATGGCTTCGGCAGGAAGGAATTCATTTTCAGTCTATAATGAATTCAGAAATCATGCTTCTGCTCATATATGGTTCTTATTTATGCTCCTGGTTACACAATTCCACTGACTATATACAGTTAGAAGAAAGCTGATTATTTAACCCTTGTATGGTGTTCGTATATTTGTTACTCAGCCAGTGTTCGTGGCTCTGGTGGACCCGCTGCATTTTGGGTTTTTAATTCAACACAATCAAAAATTTTATGTTAAAATACTCTACAGATGTTTACTTCATCCCAATTACAAGCAATATAAACAGCATATATGGTTAATATTTGCCCTTTACCTTTATTACATCACATTTCTTAATTAAAGTGCTACTTGTTTTTTGTTGTTTTTTAATAAAATGTAATAAAAAATAGAAAATTAAATTTAATCAAGTTATGAGTGGAAAAAATCAACAAATTTACAAGGAAGCAAAGTTTTTCAAAACTATTGATGTTTATGAATATGTGTCCCACAGACCCGAACAACATACAAGGGTTAATCATGCTATCCGATCATGGTTGCTGACACTGCAAATATGAAAATAAGAATGTTAACCCAGGGTTTAGGAATGTACAGTGTAAAACATCAGATTATGAATATACAGGAATATATTTTAAAATGGTGTGCATGCAAGAAAGTGAAAAAATATCCAAGAACTACTTGATTCAATTCAATTCAATTCAATTTATTTGTATAGCGCTTTTAACAATTCACATTGTCTCAAAGCAGCTTTACTAAAGTATAGAAACAGAATAAAAATTGTAAAGTTTAAATTTAAGTTTCAATTTATCTCTAACATCTATCCCTAATGATCAAGCCTGAGGTGACGGTGGCAAGGAGAAACTCCCTGAGGAAGAAACCTTGAGAGGAACCAGACTCAGAATGGAACCTCATCCTCATTTGGGTGACATGGTGCAGTAAATAATGTAAATGTAAATAATGTCCTTTCTACAACAGTCTGTAGTTGAATAGAATTAAGCAACCAAGAGCTCCTGAGGAAATAACAGATCAGCGTAATTTCCGAGTTCGCCACAGACCCAACACTAATTCCTTGCTGCCAAAGTCTTCAATGGTGCCAAAGTCTTCAATAACGGTGGCTTAGTGGTTAGCACGTTCGCCTCACACCTCCAGGGTTGGGGGTTTGATTCCCCCTTGTGTGTGTGGAGTTTGCATGTTCTCCCCGTGCCTCGGGGGTTTCCTCCGGGTACTCCGGTTTCCTCTCCCGGTCCAAAGACATGCATGGTAGGTTGATTGGCATCTCTGGAAAATTGTCCTTAATGTGTGATTGCGTGAGTGAATGAGAGTGTATGTGTGTGCCCTGCGATGGGTTGACACTCCGTCCAGGCTGTATCCTGCCTTGATGCCCGATGACGCCTGAGATAGGCACAGGCTCCCCGTGACCCGAGGTAGTTCGGATAAGCGGTAGAAAATTAATGAATGAATGAATGAATTCTTAGTCCATTTGCAATGTAAACGATGGTAGACACTAGAGGTGCTAACATGTTGCTCGTCATCTTCTGTGCGATCTTTGCATAAAACCACTGAAATGGAGATTTCTGGTGTATATATATATATATATACATATATATATATTTATATATATATATATATATGTATATATATATACATATATATATACATGTATATATATATATATGTATATATATATACATATATATATATATACATATATATATATATATGTATATATATATATATATATATATATATATATATATATATATATATATATATATATATATATGTATATATATATACATATATATATATATATATATTTACATTCTGCTGTTTTATTTCTGCACATAAGCTCCTTTGTTTCAGTTCACTCTCTGGATAGTATGCTTACTTCTTGTAAGTTTGTGATCTTACTAAGCCTGTGTATCCATACTTTGACGATCATTTTTTATTTTGTGTGTTCTTAACATCATAAAACATTTTACACTGAATTGAAATATACACAAAAAGCCAGATGACAGTGTTAAAGGACCCAAACGTCTTTATTTTTTTCTTCAAATTTACAGTTTATTCATGTAACGCTGGATGATCGATATGTAACTCTGATTCACCACATGGATTTTACACACATAAACATCACATTTCTTTGATAAGGTAGAGCTATTTCTGCTATTACAAGGAAAATAGTTTTTCAAACTGGATTTCGGTGACTTGCATATGGTTTTAAATAAATAAAATGCATTATATCAGTAAAGAAAGAAAATATATAGCTTGTACCTGCTGAGCTGCTGTGAGTTGCCCTTGCAATCTGTAATTCACAGTAATTTACAATCACAGCTGTAGGATTTTGCAGGAGTTTTTCAGACTCATACATCAAACGCTACCTCCAGTAGGTCCAGCTTTACACAGGAGCCAGAAGTGAGCTCTGGCTGAGATGGAAAACAAGGACAATACAGGACAAAATACACTGATCAAATAACAATATACATACCTAACCCAGAATGAACAATAAAAAAAATAATAAAACACACACAAAAAAAAAAAAATAAACAGAATTGTGCAAGCGTTTTGCTCTCCAGAGATTATTGCTATCATCAGCCTCAGAGAGATAAAGTAAGTAAACACACTCTATGACCCTGAGGGAACAACATTCGGAGATATTAATGCAGAGCAACGCTTTCTCCTTCACGAATGACTGATGTTTTGGTCAGCAGGCTTGTTCCACTGTGCTCTGATTCCACAGTTACACTGCAAAAGAGCCAGAGCTTAGAAGCTGACAAAAGTGTGGAAATATAAATGATATTAAAATAATTCATATATTTGAACTTATTTAAAATGATGGTTTACAATTTTCGAAGAAAAACAAACGATACATACAAATCTCAAAAATAGAAACATAACGCAGAAATGCCATGAAATGGCCTGGCATAACTAATTAGGAAATCTTCTGTCTATAATCATTTCAGCTTGCTGGCAATTGATAGCCTGGACTTCACAGAAAAAAATGTGAATTTTCACACTGTGCTTAATCCGGTGTTCTTGTCGTTCTAAAAACCTGCTTTTTCCCCCGAGATAAGAAATGTTTCACACCTTGCTCTGAAGCAGCATTAGCAGTGATTTATGTATGTTAACCTCACATTGTTGTGCCAAATTTCTACAGTATGAAACAATACAGGATTCTGTTTATAATCACCCAGGAGTAACTACTTCTCACTTCTCTCTTCTACTTATCAATAGAGTATGAAAATCCCTTATGATGGTTAAAAGGGTCAACAGTTCCCTGAGTGGCTTAATCTAACTTGTATTTTGATATTTTTACATTTACTGAAGATACCTTGTAATTTCATATTAGGGACAAATCAATGAAATTCACATTCAGATACATTTTGTTTGCTTCCAAGCTCCATCTATGTTGCATCACAAGTTTTGAAAAAAGTCTCAGCAAAAGCAAACATTTTTGGGCACAACATTCTCAAAAAAAGAAAAAAAACTGAAATCCTGGAGAGACTGAAGTATGTTAGTACAATAAAATGTTGGTATCACCAAAACACCTTAATCCTCAGAGTCATGAAAACCTGGGCTGTGACTTAAACATCATACAACACTTTAACACAGAATGTCAGAACACGACAGGTATCGGTACTATGTATGATACGTAGTGTGTAAAATACAGTTAATTCTCTCTGAATGTACTGAATTGGCTCTCACAGCTGTGAGATTAATCCATGCATAGCAGAGGGACATAATCATTACAAGATGCTCTTTATGTATGCAGCTTAAAATAGAAATTTGCTACCAGTTAGAGACATTAATCTGCAAATTGCCAGCATCCAGCAGCTTCAAAATGAATAAAATATGCATCTTTAAAACTAACCTCCAAAACATCATGGCTAAATATTCTGAAATATGAACACAGGTGCACATTCATTAAATCAAGTCATTTGTCATGTCTTTTTGCTTACCTCTACATTCTTCTTTGAACTCAGGTTGTTGTATAAAAGCCCTGATGCAAACACAGTGATAAACTAAATGTGCTTTGACTACGGTGTCTTTAGGACATGGAGAAAGCAGCGGTAGACTCATGGTTTAGCTGATAATAAGCAAGACGCGCTGCGAGTATGAGCAGGATGCCACAGGCCACCTCCAGCGTATAAGAGAGACAAGCTGAGGCCAGGGACCAGCCGAAGGACATGTGTATGTGGGCGAGCAGCTCGGCACTTAGCAGCCGCCGCAGCTCGTCCAAGGCCTGCTGAGAGTAGCTAACATAGATACACACACCGGAGAGTGTAAAGAGGCCTGTGGAGAGAAAAGACATGACTTCAGAAACTCTTTTCTTTCAGCAACAGGGAAATCATGTTCATTAATTAGACACATCGTTCACTGACAAAGGGCACCATGGGCTAAGCTAGTGCTTTCGATTCCCACTGTCAATTTCTATTTTGTGAAAATATTAATTACTGATAAAAATATAAATAAAAAACCTAGAATAAAAGAAGCCTATAAGTTATAAATAGGACATAAAGTATCATTCCTAGTGTCCCAAAACAGGGATATTGTCTATTTTGTTCCTAAAGAGAAGGAAGCAATAAAGAGCCTAATAATAGTATGAGAAAAGAGCACATCTGCAGTACTTGTGAGAGAGAGACAGAGAGAGAGAGAGATATGATGAGATTAATGTGTGATTTCATTTATAGAAGATAGTAATAAAAAAATGTAAACATATCCATCTGACTCTCACTAAATGCATGTCAGCATCAACAAATCAAATTTTAATATATATATATATATATATATATATATATATATATATATAATATATATATATATATATATATATATATATATATATATATATAAATATATATATACGTATATATATATATATATATATATATATATATATATATATATATATATATATATATATATATATATATATAAAACTGCTGTATATAAAACAGCGAAAGCTTTTCAATAGACACAAGGTGTTCAATCAGTCTTATATTGAACTGAACAGAAAAACACATTATAATCACAGAGAAATTACAGCATTGATTTGAGTCTCCTCGTGGTTCATGTGCTACTGATTACATGAGAGTGTGGAGTTCCGCACAGGCCAAATAATTAAGCACTTCTTGTTGCTGTGAGCTTCTCCATCGACCGTAAGTGACTGCACAGCAGCGAGGTGAAAACAGCTGCAGACAAAACAATCTTACGTTGCATTGCAGTATGTTCGAAAGGTGAAGGGAGCTGGAGTGAGCCTTGTTTTTCTGAGACTGAAACGAGATAGGAGGAAGAAGAGACTGAAAGTGCACATCACCATGATGGTGATGAGTCTCATGCCGAGCAGAAATATCCTAGAGAAAGTAGCTTCAGGTCAGAAAACAGATGGTAATGGAAATTCTGCTACTGTCGGTCATCTTATTACGTGCAGCCAATTTGTGACTAATTAAACACCCAAATGTTCTGAATCTAAAGAGAGCTCAGTTTTAATGGAAGAACTTCTTTCCAACAGTTTCACAGAACAAATTACAAACATGTCAACCTTTACAAGACTTTCTGAACAACCATAACTATGTTAATAAAAAGGGAGACCTACAAATAATGTGGGTTGCATTAAAAAACAAAACAAACAAAAAACACTCATCTCGGCAGCTAGATTAGTCAAAGAACAAGAAGAAAGACGATGAAAGATGCATCCTTGTGGATTTTCTTCTCTAATCAGTATTTTCTTCATTTCTCTCATAGAATAACATTTGACCACTTTATCATTAATATGAGGACCGGGCTGATTGAAACCTCTGAGCAGCTGGATGCTAGATGTAAAATTTTTGAACTCATAATTAGATGGCTGGTTAATGGTTAAATATGTATTAAACTTACAGTGACTGAGATTGTAATAAGGTACAATTAGTCTCAGATATCAGCCGACAAACTAGTTTACATAATTCAGATGACTACTTCTAAAGAAATCACATTGAATGTCTGGTAATCTGGGAAATCTGGGAAATGTAGCTGAAGCTACATTCTGACAAAAATTCAGCCCAAAACAGTTTTTTATTTATTTTGCTTATAGCGATCTCCAGGCTATAAGCAAGACAATAGAACATTGTTAATGACAACGACACACCAACACAACAACAACAACAACAACAACAACAACAAAAAAGCTTAACAGAAAGACACAGAAACCAGAAATGAAACAGTACTAATGGTGAGTAACATGAGGCATGCAGGAGTGATCACTGGGACATGTAATGTGCTGGTGATGATGGGTAATAACCATAACAGCACATTCAGACACCTCAGAATTAAAAAAGCATAAACTGATAAAGAAATGTTTTATTTACTTTATAATCTTGTTTAGGCTAATATTCAGCCACATTATTACGCATGCTCTATTCTAAGATTACAATAAGCCAAATCTAAGATTATTAAACCTATATCTAGATATCAAGCTTTAAGTAGTTGTGTTTCTTTACAAAAGTCTTACTCTCATTTTCATATAAAGATACAGTATAAAGCAAAGGTATCTCCAAATAGAATAAGAAAATTTGTATAATGTAGAATGTCATTCTATCATCCACAGAAATCATTATTTTTTACAGATGTTCATATTCCTTGTAATGTTTCTAAACAAATGTGTCTTTTATAGTCTTTGTAGCTCGTTCTTTAAGATGCTCTGAAGATGTATCCTTAGGGAAATTTTGCTTCCAGAATGTTTTAATTGGCGTATTGTGTTGAAAACCCAAATGAACAAAACAATCACTAGACAATTAGGTTGCAAATAGTTTTTCACTCTCAAAAATCCAGACCTTTTTCTGTGTTGGAATGAAACTCAAACAAATCTGTAAGATTGGAAGAAGGTTAAAATAAAGTTTAAGAAAACTGCAGATGCTTAACAATGAGTGTTTAAAATGTGTAAGAAATCAGAAATCTATGTGTGCACTCTGCTGTAATCAAGCTAGAATTGTAATACAATGACAATAACTGTGTAATTAGTGCTCCAAATATACCTTCATTTAAAATAAAACATTCTACTTTGAATGCAAAAAAAAACCTAGAGGTAGAAATGATGGCACTGAATGCTCAAATGTGTTATTTCTCCATGTAGCACCCCTTATAAGCCCAATAATACGAGCAGAACTTCTTATTTATTTTGCATTTATATCTTCAGCGTGCGTCAAACACCAAGCACCCTGATACTAAAAATCAGAAAATATAAACACAACATGTACATATTCCACATGCAATCATTTTAAACAAGTTCAGCAATTCTGACATTGTAATATTTATGTTTGCATGCAAATATATTACATTAACCACATTAACTGACTTAAATCAACCAAAATACTTTTATACAGAAGACCAAAATATGCAGAGCGGCTCAAATGATCTTATTAGCTTTCCTGACGTCACAGTGTAACAACATGTACACTAAACTTCCATAGCATTTCACAAAGTAAAACTTTTTTTTACAGTTTTATTACATAGCTTACTTCTCTTTACTAAAGGTGCAAAACATCCTCAAACGTGTTCGACTCTGATGTTTCTAATGAGCTATTTAAGAGATACTTCCTAGCAGACTCAAAAACCCACAGTGATGCACATGCTAGCTCATGCAGTGAACATACACACGACAGACAAACGTTGTGAGCATGAAGGCTAACATTTTCCCGTTAACTACACAGGTTTCCGAGCACACACCTTCAACCCTTCAAACTTTAATAAATTACAAACTCCAAATGACAGGCAGCTTGGAGGCCACTTAACACTCCATGCTCAGCTGCATGACTTAGGTTTCAAATTAGATTCAAACTGAGATGTGACAGGGTATTTTTATTTAAAAAAATCTGCTAAGATTGTGGGGGGGCACGGTGGCTTAGTGGCTAGCACGTTCGCCTCACACCTCCAGGGTCGGGGTTCGAGTCCCGCCTCCACCTTGTGTGTGTGGAGTTTGCATGTTCTCCCCGTGCCTCGGGGGTTTCCTCCGGGTACTCCGGTTTCCTCCCCCGGTCCAAAGACATGCATGGTAGGTTGATTGGCATCTCTGGAAAATTGTCCCTAGTGTGTGATTGCGTGAGTGAATGAGAGTGTGTGTGTGTGCCCTGCGATGGGTTGGCACTCCGTCCAGGGTGTATCCTGCCTTGATGCCCGATGACGCCTGAGATAGGTACAGGCTCCCCGTGACCCGAGGTAGTTCGGATAAGCGGTAGAAGATGAATGAATGAATGAATGCTAAGATTGTTTCCGTCAGATTTATTTGGTTATTTTCCAAAATGTAAACAAACCTAATGTATACAGACCAGGCAGTTATTAAGAGTCCCTTGGGGATAGACTCCATGGCCTGTATTCTTAAAGCTTCTAAGAATGATCTTAGAGAGCTCTTAATTTAGCTTATACATTTTCAAACTAGCAATATTTGCTTAAGAGTTATTCAGGAGCAATCTCAGAGCAACTCCTAGCAATGACAATACAAAGACTTTTATCTTAGACGGGAGGTGGGACTGACCCAACGATCATCATTTAGAGCTACTGAAGACCTTTTTTGACTCTGTGGTGGCCTCAGCCATATTCTATGGTGTGGTATGCTGGTGCAGCAGCATCTCTACTGCAGAAAGGAAGAGACTGGACAAGCTGATCAGGAAGGCCAGCTCAGTCCTGGGGATTCCTCTGGACACTGGTCAGGTGGGAGAAAGGAGGATGGTAGCAAAACTATCATCATTGCTGGAGAACAACTCTCACCCCCTGTATGAAACGGTTTCAGCTCTGAGCAGCTCCTTCAGTGACAGACTGTTACATCCTAAGTGTCTGAAGGAGCGATACAGATGCTCTTTTCTCCCTGCTGCTATTAGACTTTACAATCAGAGCTGCTCCCAGTGAACCAGTCACCATAATACACACTGTTATTACTGTTTTTAACTGCAATAACAAAGTATTTTAAACATGTGCAATGACAGAAATTTAAAAAAATGTGCAATATTACCTGTGTGCAATATGTCTTCAGTGTAACCACTACTCTTTTTTATACATTTTTGTTTTTGTATATACTGTATATTATATTATGTCTTTATTCTTTATTCTTTTTATAGATTTTTGCTGCTGTAACAGAGAAATTTCCCCATTGTGGGACGAATAAAGGTATATCTTATCTTATCTTATTTTACATACAGAGTTAAGGCAGGTACTAATCACAAACTAATGAAGAGCTAACATTAACTACGATGTAAGTCTTGAGCACCTTGAATACATTTTATTATTATTAATATTAATATTATTAGAGCTATACAGACAAGAACATCAAGAACACAAATTTGACCATGCTACAGGCTGCAACAGGCTGGAACTGTTGTGAGACCTCACTCTTAACTAACTCTTCAATCCGACAGACTCCTACTGTAGGTCCCTCCGTCAACTACCAATGTATAGAAACACCTAACTAGCGTAAGTGCATATAATAAATCAACCCACTACCTATCAAACACTATCTGCTAATAAGTATTACACACTGCGGTCATATTCAGAATAGCAAACAGAGTCAGCATACAACACATAACAAAATCAAAAATGATCTGTAATATGACTGAGCCCAAATATTTTCAGATGTAGTGACCCAAAAACAAGCACAAGAGAGAAATGGGTTTAACGATTTAAAATTGATTGACACCAGAAAATAATCTAATAGAGCACTGTTAATAGGTTTAGCACCTGTTAAATGAATAAATATGAATGTATGATTTATTATTATTTCATCTTTGTGGGTGAAGGAGCAAAGTCCCAGGTCCGAGCCACGAGAACAGGTACTACAAGTACTACAGTAGGATTGGAAGAGGAATGGCTGAAAAATAATGCAAAATGGGTTGAGAGGAAAAGATTGGTGTTTATTATTAGTGAGTCAGTGTAAGTGATGAATGTAATCCAGCGCCATACAACATTGTGTGTATGTGTAAGGAGTTATTATGGCAAATTATATAAACAATCTGAAATCATGATTCGTTATAATAGAAAGAATCATGATTTCAGATTGTTTATATAATTTGCCATAATGCACTGAGCGATTTACTTTATCTCTACGTGTTAATTAATATATTAACTAACAAACGTATAACACATTTAAGTCTAACATTCTTGAGGTGATCGTTAATAATGCATGAATTCATAAGACTCACTTGAGGTTAGCACTTCATTAGTTTGTGATTAGTTCATGCCTCAAATCATTATTAGTTCATATTTAAGTAAGTATTCATTCGGGCATTAGTTTATGATTATTATTGTATTGTTAAGGTAAAGTGTTCCCAGTTTATTTTAGCAGTGAAATCCTCATTTTGTTGTACAGTACCTGCTTTCTGCCTGGTTTGAATCGAAGCCTTAATGTTTTAGATACGCTCTCTAAGTCTATACATCATATGGCCTTAGCTAGAGAACCTCACAGGTAAAGCCTACTTGACTTACTGCAGATGAGGAAGTACACAGCCACACCAGTAAGGATTGTATAACTGCGGGCAAGAGAGCCCACCAGCCCAAAGATGCCCCCGAAAATCAGCAGCACCAGGCTGAGAGGCAGCAAGATGACAATAATCCTGTGCAGGTCTATAGAGGAACAGAAAAAAGTTTCTTATCAGTAATGGCTATTTTTTCAATTTAATTGAGTTTTACCTTTAATGATTTATAATATAACAAATGATTTTTTTAAATTCTTTTTTTATTTTTTGTTTCGTGTATTTGTTTTGACAGTAGTCACAAATTAGCTTTACAGAAATATATAAATTTGGGATATGAAAGCTTTTTTATTAACATTTATCCCTATATAATCTACAAATCACTTCAACTTCAAAAATTCTAATATAGAAAGGAAAGAAAATGTAACAGCATGAAAAACAATTAATGTCTAATTCACTGATTTTTGTACAGTCTTTAGTCCACTGAATTAGAGTTAGTATAATAATGCTAACATTCATTTGAGAGCTGAAATAACTTCCATAACTACTATTCGAGAAAGTGTGCAATTTACGCAGTAGGTCAATAAAAGCAGATCACCATTTTTTGTCTCTGTGCTGTGAGTGCAGCTAGAGCACATCTAGTTAGACGATGCCTAGACTTCGTATTCATTTCACTCCATTTCCCACATTAAAGGTAATGTGTCTTCCACAAACTCACTTAAGAGGTGCTTTTCCTGCTCACTGAACTCTGAAGTATCTGTGTAGAAGGAGATGTCATGAAAACTGCCATTTTTTCCTGTGGGTGACAGTAAAACAGACATTAAATAGACTAAGACATTTACATGGAGAACTCATATCGACAACATGTCTACATAAACATATACCTTTGCTTAAATTTAACGCAAGAATGTTGCGCAGGATTCAGTATGTAAGTGTCTATAATGTGGCTGTCAGTCTACCAATAATATGCACGGTTTCATTACACTCATTACACAACAAATACCTGACTGAAGATCAGTTCCTATTGAAACACATATGAAATTCATATACTGCGGTATGTTTAGAAATGTCCCCAACATTTAAAAATGAGCTTATGACATAAAAATGCAAATGCATTCAACACCATATACATAATGTGTAGATTGTTTACAATGTCTAGTTTGAGAAATGACCCACTGACATGAAACGTGCACGTCTTCTTAGGACACGGGACCATAGAAACCTCAATATAAATGAATGGGTGCTTTTCTTTCCTTTTTGTTCAGGTTATAAAAGACAATTATAGCCCAAAACTGCATGCAGTACTATATATTGTGGAAATATATGAGTGGTCTTTTTTTTTTTCAGGTCAGGATTTAGAAGCATACATTATATGGAAGAATAAAAAAAAGAACACAAATTGTCTATTTTCAACAGCATGTAAAGGTGCAAAGTTTCAATTCAAGGGAAATCTTTCTATTAGTTCATCATTCTGCTGTAGGGTTTTACATACACCCTCAGAATAACATGTGCCCTATCATACACTGACCTTGTTGCCAGGGTAGACGGATCGGGTTTACCTTTAACATGTACATCTTGTATGTAAAGCTGTATATGCTGTACCTAAAAGGGGATTTTATAAAGGAGCCCCATTTGTCCTTATGCATCTTAAATGAATTCAAAAGATCTATCTATTCGATATTTGTTTCTTCTTTTTTAAAGCACGTGCATCTTTGGTCATGCATAAAGTTTTAATCTATGTTATTGCTGCATACTTTAAAATGATTAACTGCAATGTGTCTTACATTCCCCAAGATATTTAATGCAGTCATGGAATAAATTGCAGGTAAGAAAAAGAAGAAAAAAAAAAAACAGTCATTTAACACAAATCATAGAAAAACCCTGATGGGGGAACAAAGAAAGATACACAATGATAATCCATGAGAAGGAAAGTTGTTAGCAGGTGGTTATAGATCAGCTCACGCACCTTCATAGATCCTCCACAAGCCTGAGTGTGAGCTCGTAAAGTGCCAGCTGGAGTTGATCACTTGATCCGCGTCTATGATGTACCAGTATTCAGTCCCAACAGCAAGTGCAAGCAGAGTGAAACTGAGCAGACCCAATAAACCAGCCGAGATCACCACCATGCCGAAGCTCATCATAGCCACCAGCTTCAGTACCGCGTTCACTTCTTGACACGTCTGAGTGCGCGCGTGCGTGTGCGTGCGAGTGTGTGTGCGTGCGTGTGTGTGTGCGTGTGTGAGATCCTCCTCTCAGACACGCGCTCTTCTACAAGCCAAACCCCTCCACGTTGATTAAAGCGCAGGATCTCTGATAGCTTTCATCTGATCAGGAGATCTGCAGCTCAGCTCTACTGCTCCTACGTCCACAACTCCTTATATATCCTCCTTCAAAGTGAATCATTAGGATGGAGGGACTGTATATACTGTGTGTGTGTGTGTGTGTGTGTGTGTGTGTGTATATATATATATACATATATATATATATATATATATATATATATATATATATATACACACACATATAATGTATATCCTGCATATAAAACCATAATCCATCATTATTAGCAAATGTTAGATTTATTACTGGGTTCTTATATTTATTAACTTGCTTGACTGGTCAACTGAAGTGAATTGAATTGGATTTAATTTCTATAGCTCTTTTTTAACAATGAACATTGTCGTATAGCAGCTTTAAAGGAATATGAAAATTCAGAATATATCATTTTACTTGTTAATTAACGTACATCTCTAACGGATAAGACAGAGGCGACGGTGGCAAGAAATAACTCCATGATACGATCCGACAAGGAAGAAACCTCGAGAGGAAGCAGATGCAACAGAAAACCCCTCCTAACGTGGGCTACACCTGATAGTGTCATTATAAGCTTATTTCTTTTCTATAACTCTACACTGTGAAGTCTAGTGCAATCGTGTAACCAGGAGGCTTTTGAGCACATTATGAGCATCACCATAACCTCCGAAGTCTTTTCAGTTTAAGTTATCAAATAGTTTATTGATGAAGTCAGATGATATGGGAGGTTTTATGCAGATTTGTCTTAACGAGGAAGAATTATCATTACGAACTGAAAGTTTATGAAACTCTGTAACTTTTGTCAAAGTAAATTCATGACAAGTTGTAGGAGATACACATATGCTTCTTTATTTCACATGCACCAACTGTAGATTAATGCTTATTCAGAATATACATTATGCTCATTTTTGGCACAACAGTATCTTGTTTCATGCATTGCAGTTTTATTAATGGCCAACATCTACAAAGACGACTGTCTAAATCAAATTCTAGTAGCCTAAAGCATAGTATAAAGTATAAAACAACAAAAAGGGTTAAAAAAAAGTACACTGCTGCAAAGCACAAAGAGCAACCACACATAAAAAGAATACAGCAAACAAACAAACAAAAAAAGAACAAATAAGTAGTGCAAATCTTAAAAACCTATTATTTATTTATAATTATATTTAGTTATAAACAAAACTTGGAATTGGTAAAACAGAACAAAATCATAATGGTGTAATAGCTGTATTCATTACCGACCTAGAAAAACATGGCAAAATGGAGTTATATAGACTATTAGTAGACAACACATTTAAACTTAACCAAATTCAAGGGGTTGTTTCCGCTCCAATTAGAGTATCTAGTCGTTTTATACATACAGCCAAGTTTATATAACTCCACCTCTGTGATGGGGATTTTAATATAAAACTGCATTAAAGAAGTTTTAAAGAATAATGTTAGCTTTGGACCACGACCGTGACTGACCACAAAAGGAAGTATTTTCGAAGTAAAAAAAAATATTTTTTGTTTAAATGCGTTTTCTATTTGTGGACAGAAATTGTGTCATAATTTAAGCACACATGAAAATTCTGTATTATCGTTTGCATTTTTTGGTTACATGAACCAACATAGTCTGCCAAATTTCAAATGGAAACACAAAGGCCATTTGCAATTGCCCATGTCCTACAAGTTATGACCTTGTCATATCGAAATAGCAATAGCAGTTACATAGTATGGCATTTCACTTCCACGGTGCAGCTAAATTCAAATGAAATCACAAATCGCTCTGCATTTCCATGTCTGAAGCCTTGCACAGAAAACGCAGTGTATACTATGGGGTGTGTTCATATTTGGATTTGAAGTCAGTCAAGGTCGACAGTCACGAAGGAAAATGTTCTGAATGTATTTTCTGTTTCTGATCTACTTGATGTCAGTGAAACAATATGAAAAGTACTCAGGGAAATATGTTATTAGGAAAGTCACATAAACTTCATTCAGCTGTCCATAGCTAGTTTGATGATGTCTCCTCTTCTCAATTTTGCTGCTTCTTCAAACTTTTCAATGGCTTGTTTGCAGGACTTTTTCTGAAAAAGAACACAGAATGAGAGGAGAGGGAATGATTCGAAGAAGCAGAGTAAAACACCACACATCAATACACAAAATGTACATAATACAAGAAACATAATGCTATAAAATGTCCTTGTAATTTAAAGGCAGCTAACAGGAGGCAGGTAGTTTCTTGAAAACGAAGCCACAAAATATTTAGAGACATGAGAGAAATAAATAGTTCAGAAGGGGACCCTAAAACACTCTGAAACTGGATGGAATTGCTGAAAGGAGAAAGAAAAATGTGGGCTCAGGGAAATTACACTCTGATGAGGGGTCACTGCCTTGGCCAACATGTTCGTTTTGTCTTGGATAACACTGATACCACAGCGATGTCGAATACTTGAAACCTGAATTCTCGGAAGATTAATTATCTAGAAAGGAATGGTTTAGCCAACAGCGCCGGTTGCAAATGAGCTAGTTCTATTGTTATTGTTGCTATGGTAACAACTGTTACAAGGGGACTTGCATATTGGTTGAGCCCCAGTAATCTAAGGCTAATAATAAATGGATGGCTGGAATAAAATGTGTTATTTCATTTAAAAGAAATGTAGAGTCACTGATATGGCAAAGTTTAGAGAGATTTATGAAGGAAAGTTTTGGTCCTAGTACTTTTTATAACATGAAGAAATGATTAAAAGAAAAATGCTATGTAAGATGAGATTCTATTTGCAGTTACACATGAGGATCTTGAGAATGCTTATGGTTTGAAGGAAGAAGCTGTCCTTGAGTCAGTGATACTATAACAACGTTTTCAGTAACACTGTTGGAGATCGGTGCCATTAGATTTAGTGACGCAGTTCTCACTTCCCAATGACGTTATTGGTCATGTGATGCACCCAGTCAGGACTCTCCTTACATTTACATTTACAGGATTTGACGTACATAAGTGCTTTAATCTCCATCATTGGGTACATTAATGCTGGTTCACTAGGTTGCATACTTAAGATACCATGAGTTTAAAACATTATTCAAAGTTACAATGAAAAAGTTTCAAAAGGTTATTTTTTTTTTTTTAAATAAATGCAAAAAATAGGGAAAGAAGTGCTAGTTGAAGTGCTTCCTGAATAAGTAGGTCTTCAACTGCCGTTTGAAAATAGCCAGTGAAATAGCCAGTTTTGTGTCCTTCACCAAGCTGCCACCACTGAGCCCCTGAGCAAGGCCCGTGCCCCTCAAATGCACGGTTGTAGAAATTAGTTAAATGTAAGTCGCTGTGCACAAGGGCATCTGCCAAATGCCGTAAATGTAAACGTGGATGAGATTTAGAAATTAAGTTAAATTCTTGTAACTGTCAATATGGATATTCTCCTGTTGCCAGTCCTTCATGCCAGGTTTGTAATACAGAAAGTCCAATATCTAGTTGCAGGTAGAGTGGCAAAGGATCAGAATACGTAGCTCCAAATGTAGTTTAAAAATAAAACAAACAAAAAAAACACAGCATCTTGACATGTCTTTCTTGTCCAAACGTATCAGGGTCAAGTGCAGGTTTAACTACCAAGTGGTGGGAGTTGTGGAGACTGAAATGGCTCAAGAACAATGAAGCAATTGCCTTGTATGAATTGCATGACTAGCATTTTCAGGCACTTCAGATGTAGCATTTTCAGATGTGAGAGCAAAGGGTCATCAGCTAGTCAGGGTGAAGATTGCCATTTTCTTTGTATGAAACAATGGCACAATGACTTTTATGAAGCATTACAGATTGAGAGAGACTGAAACGCCAATAAAAGACCCTTTTCCTGTTCTTTACACTAATCTTAAACAAATGTTAAAAAAGCTCTTTTTTTAAATACATTGTCTTAGTATGGTTTTCCCTGTTCCCTACCAAAAAACAAGCAAACCTACCACTGATATCATCATTGTGCATCTTCTCCAACCTAAATAAAATGTTGCTTAGTTGTAGTTAGTAGATTGAATCTCAACTGTTTACTTTCAAGCCATTTACCATGTTGTACTATAAGTGATGGAGTCCTAAATTAAACAGAAATGAAAGATGATCTTCAATATTTTCAGTTTCATTTAATAACCTTTTAACCATAATTGGGGATAATTATAAATCAACAACCTTTTTTATCGTCTGCACCATTAAACTTATAACTATTATTATGTGCAACTGCTAATTCTAACCATAATTTACCTTTATGATGGAAACATACGATTTATTTTACTTTATTCTGCTCATTATATTTCTGAGCCTCTAATTTGATCTTGGAAAGATTAACATGTGCATTCCTCCACTTATCTAAATCACCCAATCATTATCTGCAGGGATTTTTACACTGAACAGTCGCAGTTCTGTGGATGGAAGTGGCTTGTTGATGAGAATGAGAATGGCCAGACTGGTTCTAGTTGACAGAAAGACTACAGTTACTCAGATAATCACTCTATTGTGAAGAGAAAAGCATCTCAGAATGCACAACACATCAAGACTTGAGGTGGATGGGCTAAAACAGTAGAGGACAGGCACAGACTTAACCATTTATTTATTTTGTTTGTGTTCTAAACTGAAAAGAAAAAAAAAAAACACAGCCAATCTCTGATGAGTTCTGTTGAGGCACACAGATGGTAGGGTCAGAATTTGGCATCGACAGCATGAATTCACGGACCCAAACTGCCTTGTGTCATCAATCCGGTCTGGTGGAAGTGGTGTAATGGTGTGGAGAATGTTTTCTTTGCACACTTTGTATCCATTAATACCAATCTCCTAAACTACTAGCATGGTTTGAATGACGCCTAACTGAGTAGTTGTGCATCCCTTCAGGGCCACAATTAGCCATCTTCTAATGGCTACTTTCATGATAATGCATCATGACACAAAGCAAAAATCATCTTGAACTGGACAAATGAAGTCGGTGTTCTTCTGAAGTCAGTGTTCTTCAGTGGTCTTCCCAGTTCCTCTCTTTAGCACGGAAGTTTACCTGGAGAATCTGCAGGAATTGTGTGATGCAATCATGGACCGAAATGGATTATAAGAATGTTTTCAGCATCCTCTGAAGAACTGAGGCTGTTTTTACAGCAAATCACTAAGATTTTGGTGTGGACAATGAGACAAATACAGTACCTTATTATCATTTAAATATAATAATCCAATATACACAATTAGTTTTATTTAACAGGTACAAAATAAAATATAGCTGCAAGCAGCGATACCGGGGTCAAGCCGATCAGATGCGCTCAGAACATGTCGCTGATGAACCATACCAAGTTTCGTAGCTATATGGCATTGTATTGGTAAAATACTGAACTTGACGTGAAAATTCAAAATGTGTGTGAGTAAGTGTGTTTGTGTAAGTGAGTGTAAGTGTGAGTGTGTGAGTGTGTGTGTAAGTGTGAGTGTGTGTAAGTGTGAGTGTGTGTGTAAGTGTGTGTGTCTGTGAGTGAGTGTGAGAGTCAGTGAAGGTGTTTGTGAGTATGTGAATGAGTGTGCGAGTGTGAACAAGTGTGCGAGTGTGAGTGTGTGTAAGTGTGAGTGTGTGCGAGTGTGAGTGAGTGTGTAACTGAGTGTGTAACTGAGTGTGTGTATGTGAGTGTGAGTGTGTATGTGAGTGTGCGAGTATGAGTATGAGTGTGCGAGTAAGTGTGAGAGTGTGAATGAATGTGTTTGTGTGTGTGTGTGTAAATGTGTGTGCAAGTGTGTGTGTGTTCCTCGTATGTGAAAACATACTTGGCAATAAAGTGTGTGTGAGTGTGTCTGTGTGAGTGTGTATGTGTGTGTGTCTGTGTGTGAGTGAGTGAGTATGTGAGTGTGCGAGTGTGGAAACTTGGTATGTTTCATCAGCGACATGTTCTGAGCGCATCTGATCGGCTTGACCCCGTGTGTGTGTGTGTGTGAGTGCGTATGTGTCTCTTTGCGTCTGTGTGTGTGTGTCTGTGTTTGTGTGCATGTGTGTGTGTGTGAGAGTGTGTGTGAGTGCGTGTGTGAGTGTCTGTGTGTGTGAGAGTGTGTGATTGTGTAAATGTGTGTATGTGAGTGTGTGTGAGTATGTGAGTGTGCGAGTGTGTGTGTAAATGTGTGTGTAAGTGTGTGTGTTCCTCGTCTGTGTGAGTGTGTGTGTCTGTGTGAGTGTGTGTGAGAGGGTGTGTGTGTGTGAGTGTGTGTGTGAGTGTCTGTGTGTGTGAGAGTGTGTGATTGTGTAAATGTGTGTGTAAATGTGTGTATGTGAGTGTGTGTGAGTATGTGAGTGTGCGAGTGTGTGTGTAAATGTGTGTGTAAGTGTGTGTGTTCCTCGTCTGTGTGAGTGTGTGTGTCTGTGTGAGTGTGTGTGAGAGGGTGTGTGTGTGTGAGTGTCTGTGTGTGTGAGAGTGTGTGATTGTGTAAATGTGTGTGTAAATGTGTGTATGTGAGTGTGTGTGAGTATGTGAGTGTGCGAGTGTGTGTGTAAATGTGTGTGTAAGTGTGTGTGTTCCTCGTCTGTGTGAGTGTGTGTGTCTGTGTGAGTGTGTGTGAGAGGGTGTGTGTGTGTGAGTGTGTGTGTGAGTGTCTGTGTGTGTGTGTGTGTGTGAGAGTGTGAGTGCGTGTGTGTGTGTCTGTGTGTGTGAGTGTGTGTGTGAGTATGAGTGTGTGCGAGTGTGAGTAAGTGTGTGTGTGAATGTGTGTGTGTTCCTCATAAAGACCTTTCTGATTCTGCAAGAATTTTGCCTCTAGGCCTTACGATTCAGCACAAAATTGGGTTTTTGGACTGTTGGTGGCGCTACACGGTTTGAGCTAGACACACCAAAGTTGCTACAGTAACTTCTAAGACTGGCCTCTACATGTGTGCCAAATTTCATAACTTTCCTACGTACGGTTCTATGGGCTGCCATTGACTTCAATGGCGGAAGACGGAAGAATAATAATAATAATAATAATAATAATAAAAGAAAACTAACGATAACAATAGGTGTCTACGCCCCTTCGGGGCTTGACCCCTAAATATATATATGGTCATTAGGGATGCTCCGATCGATCGGCTGAAGATCGGTATCGGCTGATAATCACATTTTATGACTCGATCGGTATTCGTTAAACTTGGCCGATCTTAGGAACCGATCGCAATTGATGACGTCAATGCGTGAGGACGTAGACGATGAGTGGGGACGTAAATGTTTTGGTGCCGCAGTCATGTCATCGCCGGTGTAGAATTAATATGATGTTTCGAGAAACAATGAAAAATTCGCTATTTGCCGTTAATGTTTCAAAGAAATCTCACGTGGAGGCGCATGGTCCAAAACATTTAATATGACAAACCTCATTCGGCACTTAAGAACGAGCCACCGCGAGTCAAACTGGCAAATGCAAAAAAAGGCAACGGTAACTAATAATGCGACCCTCACTCAGCCATCCGTTACAGACATTCTAAGAAAACACGAACTGTACACACCAGAGAGCAAGAAAGCTAAGGAAATAACCACGAAGATAATGGAATTTATATGCATTGACCACCAGCCTCTGTCAGTCACAGAAGACATTGGATTTAAACGCCTAATTGCACATCCTGAACCACGATATAAACTGCCACGGCACAAATATTTTACTGATGTTGCTCTCCCAGAGTTATATCAAATCATCTACAGCCACATAAACAGTCTACTTCACGAAAATGTGATGGTGGTGAGTTTAACTACTGACATTTGGAGCTCTAGCGTATCCCATATGTCCATGTTAAGTTTGACAGCGCAGTGGATTATCGAAGACTTTGAAAAGAGGCAAGTGATTCTCCACTCCCAGGAATTTCCTGGCTCACACATTGCTGGGGCTTTAGTCGCTAAATACAAAGACATGTTGCAGACTTGGAACATACACCGAAGAAAAAGTGTCGTACTAGGCGATAATGTGAAGAATATAGAAAAGGCATGGCACACACTCTCCATTTAGTGGTTCACGAGGGAGTCCTGTCACAGCGGGCAATCGGTGATGCTGTGGCTATTTGCCGGCGCATTGTGGGGCATTTCATTTTACTTTAAAAATATAACAAAAATATAACAAAGGCAACATTTATAGTAACCAAGCTTGCAACATGTCTTTATCTGAAAAAAGGTAAGGGTGATCAGAGAGTTTACATATCGGTTATATAAACTTGAAGCATCAGAATCAGCATTGGTATCGGCCGATCACCATGACAAAAAATTGGTACTCGGTATCGGTGTCAAAAATCCTCATCGGAGCGACCATTAGGGATAAACTCATAGTACCTGACACACAGACACAGACACACACACACACACAGACACACAAAAGAGAAATTCAGAATGTTATGTACTCTGAAGACAATGAAAGTACTACATGAGACTCTTGATACACTGATTGCAGATGCCATTAAAAACCCAAAGGCTGTATGCATGCAAGCGTCACAAACGCTCCCAAATTCCACTTTTGAATAGTTCTGCATTTCAGGTCATTAAATGAAGCCTGGTTACACAGCTTCAGTCAGTGTTATTAATCAAGTTAATAAGTCTATTAGGTGAAATTCAGAGTGCAAGCCTAAAAGCTTAACTCAAAATAAATTGTGCAAATCAGATGTTTAAATAATAATTAGTTTTTCATATTATCGGTTTAAACAAGAGACAAAGACAATTATGCCTGGAAGAGCACAAGAATATGTTTGTGTGTAGTAAATATCAATTTTAGTTAGCAATGCTGAACCACAACAGAGAACTGTGTTAATTAGATCTGGAAATTAAATGAAAGACTATATTTAGGAGGCTAATAAGCACTTTTTTCCCAAAACACATCATATAGTCTGCATTACCAACAGAAGTCTTTAAGTTAAACTTAAAGTTAAACTCATCTCCAATACTCGCCCAAACCGGCACATCACTTCATAGACGTCTCCGAATTACACTGTTCACACTTCTCAAAAAACACTGACCTCCAAATAATAACAGAGTATTACAGAAACAATGAACTTCTTTGAAGCTTGAACAGTAAATCTGTATTTCATTATAGAATGAATGCCACCGTTTCACTTTATTGACTGTAGTAAAGTATATATGTACTGTAGCATGTACTGTAACTGTTCAAAATCTTATTTCTATTTTTTTTTATAGAAATACATCATTATTCCTCTCTCTGCCACTGCTCTTTTTTCTCCACCAGTCATCCTGAAGTTGGCCTCTTTTACTAAAAGATGGTAATGACTAAAGACTAAAAGCATTTATTTATTTTGTTGTGTATGGCCAGAAATTCTCTCCTGCCGATGCACTTGAGCAAGCTCCATACAGATATGGTGCACCGAGCTCGGGACCCAAGACTTGGTCTTCACAAAGCCCCGACATCATCTCCACTGCAAACCTTTGGGATGAAATGGACCGTCGACTACAAGCCAGACCTCCACGCAAAACATCACAGCCTCATTAACACACTTGTATCTGAATGAGCACAAATTACAAAATCTAGTGGACACTATCACCACACGTTTGCATATGCAAGATGGCCATTGTGTCTGCAGGGTCCTGTGCATTATCCAGCTTTCAGGTCATCACTGATTAAGGGAGGGGGCAACCTCATACTGTTTATGCAGAAACAGACATTCTGATCCTTCTTCCAGTGGGTTTACTCGAGTGTTTCAAAGTAATCTTGCCTGAATAATTCTTTAGTCTGAAAACAATAATGACATTGCTCTGGTGCAGCACAATAATGAGCATGAACCATTTGGAAAGCACTGACGTGCAGCAAGATATTCGAGAGAGAGAGAGAGAGATAAAGAGAGGGAGAGAGCGAGGGAAAGGGCGAGAGCGAGACTTCTGCTGATCAGTGTGGGCATGAAACGCTCAAACATAAGTAGATAGAGTGTGTGATCAGTAAGGCTGTACCAACTAACTGATTAAAACTGATTGTGTGTATTATTATTTGATGGGGATGGATAATAGCATTTTATTAATGATTAGCCGGATGTCCATTATAAAGCATGTCTAGATCTGTTAGACAAGTTAATCAGGTGCATCCATCCGTCCATTTTCTGTAGCAATTAACATACACAGAGTCTCAGGGAACTTTTAGCCTATCGCAGTGGCATGGGTACAGGACGCATGGGACATCCTGGTGACCAAGCAGTACACGGTTGCACACACACACTATGTACAATTTAGAGATGCCAACGTATGTCTATGGACTGGAGGAGGAAATTGGTAGAAAACAAAACAAATAGAAAGTGAGTTTGATTGTATGGACTAATACTCAGTTATTTGTAAAGTTAACTAGAGCAGTGTTACTGAAGGCTGAAAATATTACTGCCCTGCATCATCATTAGCAAAAAGGGCACATTGATCTGAGTAACCTAACCAAATCAGCTGAACAGCAATTCAAAACAAAGCCTGTTAAAATAGACAGCTGCCAGATTTAAAAAAAAAAAACAAAAAAAAAAAAACTAAGTGAACAGATCATACACGAGGTGCATTTGTATGTCAGCATCACAATCATACTCCCCCCACAGAGTTTATCATAATCATACAGCTTTTAGTTATAATAAGGGACCCAAAACGCTGCTATTGCTAAGCTGTGACACTTTAATAACTGCAGAAAGGTTTTTCGATGCTGAATGATTACAAAGAGCAGCTGAATCGATCCTATTACTTTAACCAACTCTACTTTACTATTCTTATAGATAACTAGTTAAAACTGAAGCAAAATCAATCAAGCAAAAATGTATTCATGCTGATGAACAGATTGGTTGTGAATGGTATATGCACAGAATTCAATGCCTGAGTGCCATCGCTGATCGCAGCTGTGTTAATATTCAGTATAGCGACATGATTGCGAGTACGACAGTGTTTGCAAATGAGACTGCTGAGGGAGGGCACATGGTGGGCAGGTGGTTGTGTTTTATTTGTTATAATTAAAATATGTTTGCACAGTACACTTTGTTAAAAAAATTATAATAATGATATACATATATACACACACACACTAATATATATATATATACACACACACAGCGCCCCCGTGCTCCAGGGGCGCTATATCATAGCAGCCCCTGCACTCTGACCCAAACCTCCTGAGTTGGGGTATGTGAAGAAAAGAATTCCACAGTGCTGTAATTTTTATGTGGCCATAATAAAGGCTTCTATGCCCTATATATATATATATATATGAATGATCACAAGTTATATTCATGAAAAATAGCTGCAGTATTAAGTGATACAAATAGTATCATGTCCCAGTGTGGTTATAGTAAATATTAACAGCTTGGAACATCAATCAACCCAGAGGTGTACATTGGCATTACATGAGACATGACTGGAACATGAAGCCACGCTGTCTGATGATAAAAATGCCACTGTAAGAAAGGCACATGCATCCAACTTTGCTGAATGGTTGGAGGAGGTAGCAGCCAGTTTTTAAAACGACTCCTTGCAAATTAGCACCATTGTGCATGATAATGGATCAAACATTGTGGCACTGTTTAAAAGAAGCACGGGTGAACAAATACCCACTGCACTTGCCACAACTGGAATGATGAATAACACAATGAGGCACCTGAGTATTGAAAGAACAAGCTGAGAGACAAACAGCAACAATTCTCTGCACAAGCTTGCTTAAGATGTAGCCACAAGATTGACCAGTGCATTCTACATGATTAGCAGGCTGATTGAATTGAGTTGCCTATAACTGCGATGCTATTTGGCTCATCAATCACCCAGAGGGGCAAAAGTGGTCTTGATTTAAACGCTGATCATTGGAGCAGTTTCCACAGCCATTGAAGTTGCCACCGTATTAATGAGTAGTAAAAAGCGCATCCGTCTCTTAACTTGAGAAGAGTCTACACATGTGCAGGCTTCCCATGTGACTGTTACAGATCAAGTCAACAGCAGTGGAAGGAGGAAAATATTTTAATGGATAGAAAGCCAAAAAAAAAAATTAATGGAGTCTTCCTCTGAACTGAACCTGACGTTCAGGAGACTGACGTTTCGGACATAGATATGCAAGCTAGAGTACAAACAGGCACTTGATGAGAAAACAAAAGCGGATCAGCCGGAGCATGGCAGTTTCTGTGCTCAAACCAGTGCCACATTAAACCATTACTTCAGCTGCTAAACTTAAATCACCTGGAGCTTGCGGTGAAAAACAGAATGGAGCAGAAAGCTGTGAACGATCTCTATGGCCAAGCTAGGAATAAAGTGCAGAAAAGGACTGGAGATGCTTGCCAAGATGAAAATTCAACTGCACTGGTGGAAGTCTAATGAGGACAGATATCCCACCATGAAAAGTCAGAAAACCTCTGTCTCCTGGCACCTGAACACACCGACTGAGCACCTGTTCTCTGCAGCAGAAAGTAAAGCTTTCAAGAAAAGAGGCAACATTAGTGCAGAGCATGTGACTATACTAATGGTGTTGTATTGCATATCAATATATTTGTAGAAAGAGAGAATAAGTGTGTATGTATTTGCAGAACCATTGTGTCAAAAACGCCTGTAAGCATTTAGCTGTTTATTTCTAAATATATCTTTAGAAAACTTTTAGCTCATTTCAACCTATAGGCAAGCTATTTTTGTTTTATGAGCAATGCCAAAAAAAATTTCAAAAGTTGCAATATTTCTCCATGTATACATTGATTACCCTATTAAAATGTTTAACTCTGATTATAGCATTAATTATTTCTACCTCTTAATTTTCACATTGTTTAGTGCAGCACTGTTGAAGAAATAAACCGTTGCTGAGAATCGAAATGAGCTGTTAAAATAAATCATTTAAGATGATATGAATAATTTAATAACATCCAACAATAAATAAATTATTAGATAGATAGATAGATAGATAGATAGATAGATAGATAGATAGATAGATAGATACTCTAATATTCTGTCATAATATTCTGTTACTAATATCTCAGCTTGTCCATACTGTTCTTTGTACGCCTTTGGATTTTGTCCACGTTAACAGCTGCACTGACTCTGCAAGACTCATTTGGTTGTTTATTTTCTGCCCCCTACAGAATATATTCACATTACACACGAGCATGAAAGTATATTCCAGTGTGACCACTTGTGCGCATCTCCCTCCCAAACAGGCAGATGCATTAATATAAACTAGGAAAAAGAAATCGAATATGAGAAATTATGCTTGCTTCATGCATTTTATCTCCCAACGCACAGTGCCGCATTAGGCACAACAGATTGGAAATTTGAATAATAAGTTTGCCTGAAACGCTCATCAGTATTCCGTCTGGAATTTTGGGATTTCATCAACACACATGACGGCAGCCCGAACTAGAAGATTTTAGCTTCCAGATCACTAGTGCATAGTCATGAAAAAGTTAAATGTGCCACAGATGAGGAAAAAGATATTTGGTTGTTTCTTGCCTGTAGTGTGAATGTAACAAAAGCTACATCTAACTTTCTCAGTCCCTCTAGGATTTCACAGAAGTTAACGGAAAAGCAAGCAGCCTACGAGGTCGTTGGAGGAGTTTGCTGTGACAGAAAGCAATTACATATGCGTCTTCAAGAGTAGTGGTTTAAAAGAAGAATCCTGTGCTTGCAATCTTGCCAATTCAAGAACTTTCTTGCATCACAAAGTTTGAAAAAATCTGCATCTGAGTATTTTTGGCTACAACAATTAAAAAATAAAAAATATCTTGGAGGGACTGCTTCTTAATGCGTAAAGTGTTCACATTGTTGGTAGCAGCACTGCCAAGCTGCCACTGTGTGGCCCTTATGCAAGGCCCTTAACCCTCATTGCTCCAGGGGTGCTGTATCATGGCTGATCCTGTGCTCTTGGGATATGCAAAGAAATACATTAAAGCACAGTGAAACTATGTGACAAATAAAGGATTCTATTCTATTCAAAAACAGAAAGGCACATTGTAGAGTACTGAGAACGATGTCCTGTTAAACAATAATCCACAGCCGAAACCTTTCTTGATTAAAGCTCATGCAATTTGGTCCAGGAATCTCGATTCACTGACAGGAACAATCAATGTTGAGCCTGTTGTTATGAATATAAATGCACATACAAATTGCATATATAGTGCACTCACAACACAGCTAACAATAAGAATATGCTAGAATATGTGCACATGTGCAACATAAGCCCAGTGTCACATGTATTTTGTCACATGTACAAAACCAAATATTACTCACGATGTAGAACTTCTGCCTCTCTTTCTGCAGCTTCAGTATCTCCTCTACTGTGAGCTCCTCCACCGCATGTTTCAGCAGGATGAAATTGCACGCTGGAGAGTGAGATTTGTGTTCCTTGCTGAAAGAAGAAAAATCCATCATTACCACGTTTGCTTTTGCTTCCTGTTACGTTTTACGTGCACACAAAAACGCTTCTTGTAATGTTTGGCCACGTTTCAGTTTCCCATGTGTTAAAAATGACATGATGCACCATGTACACTCTGTGAACCATGAACTCTAAAATGAGATAAAATGCACAAGATATTGTCAGTGTCAGGATTCAGACAAAGTAAAACAAAGAACTGTTGGCAAACAAAACCATTTTCAATCATGATACAACTGCATATTCACTTAATTGCTGCTATTACATAAGCGTATATACGCTCCAGAACAAAATCTAAAGACCAGGAAAAAAACAGGTTGTAAGAACTTCTTCAAAATGCCAAAAGGAAGAAACAAGAACAAGCGACAATAAAGAGGATTGCATTTAAACTTAAACAGGCTGGTGATCAGCGGCTCAACAGTTTAAGACTATAACCTTTAAAAGTTAAAATCAGAATAAAAAAAATATGGCTTTAATGTCGTTGTCCTTCAGACAGTCACACAGTCACATGACAAGGAGATCCCACTGGAGATGTTTTCTACCCGGTACAATGGAGGAGGCTCCATCATGATCTGGGGTGCTTTTTCCTCCAATTGAAAAATGGAGCTTCAGGTTGTGCAGGGGCGTCAAATGGGCGACTGTATGTGGATGTGTTGCAGCTACGGTTGCAAAATTCCGGGAATTTTCAAGGCTGGAAACGTTCCATGGGAATTAACGGGAATATATGGGAATAAACTGGGAATTTTAAACAAATGCAGTTGCCTATAATACTGCTTACTGGAGGGCCATTTAGGCCAAACCCCCTGCATGCACTTGCATTCTTCTATAACATGCACAGTAAAACTTCATTTTAGGGTCATTTAACTAGTTGCTTATTAGCAGGAATATTAAAAGAATATTGGCTATTTATTAGTACTTATTAGCACATATTAATGCCATATTAATGCCTTATTCTGCATTACCTTACTCTATGGTACCCAATACCTAACCTTAATAAATACCTTACTAACTCTTAACAAGCAGTAAATTAGGAGTGTTACCACATGCACAGATAATTTGATGACCCCCTCACACACTCACTCCCCCTGAAATAAAATAAAACCCTCCAGATATCACTTAAGGGGGGATTCACCTCCATTTTCCAGGCCTTGACTACCACAGAAGCAGAAACCTAATAAGCTTGAGGAAAAATGTTTCATTTTACATTTTGATTGGGACTTTTTTAGAAGGGCAAGGGTGGTCGATGCTTTCATTTTACAGCAATCATAGGGAAATATGTTTACTACAATTATTAAGTTTATTATGTTTATTGCAAGCAAAATAATGTTTATTATGCTTTTGTGTTACTCAATGAAAGAATCAGTTAAAGTTCTACTTACAATTAAATCAGTCAAGAGGTCATTTTTAAAATTTGTATTACCTTGCATGAATGTCTTCTTATGACAAAACAAAATGTTTATTTATGGTTGTAAATGATATAGTTTATATACATTTCGCTATATTTCCAAATAATTCCCATAAATTCCTGTAAATTCCCATAAATTTCCATAAATTCCGGTAAAGTTTTTTCCAGTAAAGAAATTTACCGGAAACTTTCCGCCCCTTTGCAACCCTAGTTGCAGCAGGCATCTGTCTTTACTGAGGGCCCTTGTCTGTGTTGTAACGACTGGGTCTTTCCGCAGGACAATGCTGTAATTCACAACGACTGCCTGACAAAGGACTTCTTCCAGGACAATAACATTGCACGTCTGGACCACCTTGCCTGTTCCCCTGATCTAAATCCACTTAAGAACGTTTGGGGATGGACAGCAAGGAATGTTTACAAAAATGAATGTCAGGTCCAGACTGTGGATGCCCTTCATGAAGCCATCTTCACCATATTGAGCAACGTTCCCACCAACGTTTCCCACTAAAACTGTTGCATCACGCATGCCGAAACGAGTGTTTGAAGTTATCCACAAGAAGGGTGGGGCTACTCACTACTGAGTCCTTTTCACTTTCACTTTCACTGAGTCCTTGTCACTTTTACTTCTGTTGTGGGTATTTTTGGGCTATGGTCTTAAACTTTTGATCAGCTGATGAACAGCCTGTTTGAGTTTAAATGCAGTTTTCAATAAATTGCCAATCTCTGTTTTTTTACTTTTGGCTCTTGCTCCTTTTTCTTCTTTTGACATATTAAAGCAGTTCTTACAACCTGGTTATGATCCACCAGCTAGAAATGCAAACACTTGGAATGTTTCCCCTGGTCTTAAGATCTTAAGAGTGTATGTTCACTAGAAACTTTGTTTAAAACTCTCTATTTTTGTACAATGTACTGTATAATATACGAGAATGCACACTATCCGGTGCCATTTTGTGTGTTTGTCCTGTAGTGTTTTGTATTGTCTTTTATCTCACACTGTTTGCACACGATGCACTTTATATGGCTA
This sequence comes from Tachysurus vachellii, assembly GCF_030014155.1. Classification (NCBI taxonomy): domain Eukaryota; kingdom Metazoa; phylum Chordata; class Actinopteri; order Siluriformes; family Bagridae; genus Tachysurus; species Tachysurus vachellii. The sequence goes on from NC_083477.1 coordinate 13,042,750, forward strand.
AGACAACTTACTTTAAGTCCTTAGCTCTGTGTTGTTTTATTTAGCATTGGTCCTGGTGAAACGTTGCTTTATTTCACTATGTATTGCGTCAGCTATATATGGTTGAAATGATAATTCAACTCCTCAATCAAACTACAGTATGATACAGGTTATAGTTGGCAACAGCAGCAACCTAAGACTTTAAAAGTTTTACCTTGGTAATTAATTTTGTTTAGGTTTGTTAGGCCTACATATTCCAAGGTTTTTCTTTTCATAATGTTGAACAAAAAAAGACCAACGAGCAATGAGTTATTATTATAAATTTGCAAATGAATTAAATACAGATTTTACAGAGCACAAGAAAGAGTGCTTTGCCTGAACTATATGAACAAAGGCTCAAAGTATTAAAAGCATATTTCTAATGCTTGTACAGAAATATATTTTTGATGGTGGAGCTTTAAAATTTCACTGCAGTCTAAATGAGGTTTTGTTTAACTGCTCCTGTATATTTTCTTCTTCTCATATTTGAATAGGACATCTCTCCTGTTCTGCACCTCCCACCGTTCCCCTGCCACTCATGGTACAAGTGTGATGTGGGATTTTGTCATCTGCTAGAACACCAGGCACAGTTCTGGTGCGACAAAATTCACACCACCTCCTACATTCAGTCTCAGGTTTGATATAATGGTGAGGTTCCCAGTCCACATGACAGCTTTTACAGTACCAATTATTCAGGAAAACCATGCTTCATTTCAGACTAGACTCCCACTGTGAAAGCTTCTTTGGAGTGTTCCAATCCAAAATCCTCTTGTCGTACGAGGCAGCACTATCTCCATGCAGGTTACACTCTCATGCTCTACCTGCTTAGTTGTCCCTCACACAATAGTCAGACATATTTTGTGACTTTGATGGCATGATGAGGTCTGAGAAATCTGTGCAGTATAAGGATGAAAATATGACTCCACCCTTATATTCCTAAAACACATTTTAGTGATTTAAAGCTTATTTACTAGCCCAAGATCATCAAGGTGACGCTCGGTAACTTGTAACAATAACATTATGTAATTAAATAATGCAAATACAAGAAAGGACAAATGTCTAATATAATCATGGATTTTCTGGTCCCCTGATTCACAGTCTGCTAACAAGAAGAATTGATTTTTTATCTTAGAAGTTGATGGTTTTATTTTCAATATTTTAAATCAGTAAACTGATGCGTACAAAATATATGCTAATCGATGACATGCATTTTATTATTATTGGATATCAAAGTGCATGAGATTCATTTAGCAAAAAAAAAAAAAAAATAATAATAATATTTTCTGCATTTTTAGCAGAATTTCTGCAGGCATTTTGTAGCAAACCGCAAAACCCCGATCTTGATTTTTAAACTAAAAGAAAACATTTGTTGCTGTGTGACATCTGTTCCATCATAACTGCTGCAAATTGTTCCAAATGGATAAAATATATCGTGCGCTGCATAAACAAAAGCCGAGATGCATCGCCACGTGTAACAATTCAATTGATCAGTGCATAGTGGCTCCAGATTCGGAATTGTATTGATTCGTATTGAGTAGTGATGTTCACAGAGAATCACGATAAATCTTGTGAAAGCAACAGATGCCCATCAAGTTGTGTCGTTTTGAAGTACAGCCATAGAACCTCTCCAATTTTACACAGACGTTGTGACGACAACAACAACAAAAAAATATACATGCAATGCAGAAAGACTACGTCAAGAGTTTTACGTCTGAGTTTCTTACAGAGGATCATCGTCAGGCTCCCAGCCCTCCAGCTCTTTGTAGCAGAAGAAGCACTGGGCCACATCAGGACTGTTCTCAGACGGTGTGTGGATAAAACCAGCTTTGGCCATCTGGAAAGTGCAATTACACACAGAAAATTAGTTCTTTTATATGTGATGTTTTTTGGTGTGATGTGGTTTGGTGTGATGCGGTAGCCTAGTGGGTAAGGTGTTGGACCACCAATCAGAAGGTTATGAGTTCGAGTCCCATGTCCATGAAGCTGCCACTGCTGGGCCCCTGAGCAAGGCCCTTAACCCTCAATTGCTCAGTTGTATATAGAATGAGGTAAAAGTGCGTAAATGTAATGTAAATATAGTTAGAGACCTAGATTTAAACCAGAATACCGTTAACTTGTCTTATTTACACCTAGCTGTTCTGTGTCAGCTATATACAATTAATATGACTATACAAGCTTCTGTCTGAACTCAACTTATTACAGCATATCGCTTACATTTGTGACTATTATTTACACCCTGAACATTATAATTAACACACAGCGTCGTCCATGTAAAGTAACGCTACTTTAAGGCGACTTACATTTTCCGACGTGCAGGCGCAGTCCTCGTCAAACGGCCACCCGGAATAAGTAGCTTTCCTGTTCTCGTAAAAGTACATTTTTAAATCCTCTTGCATGGGCTGCATATTTGGGGGGGAAAACAACAACAACAACAACAAACAAACAAACAAAGAAGTTAGAAGCTCCTTCACAATGCTAATGAAGTTAGCACAACGGACAGCTAACGTCAACAGCTAACACTTTTGAATATTGGGTGCAGGAGTGAAGTCTACTCTGATTGGATGAAACGTCATCACGTAAGCCCGCTGCTGAACGTCACCAAAGCATAAAAGTCTTAAATATGGTGTTAGAAATAAAATTCTTTATAGAAATAAAACTTATTATATAGTTTAAAAACTATAAAAAAAAAAAGCTTAGTGGTTAGCACGTTCGCCTCACACCTCCAGGGTCGGGGTTCGATTCCCGCCTCCACCTTGTGTGTGTGGAGTTTGCATGTTCTCCCCGTGCCTCGGGGGTTTCCTCCGGGTACTCCGGTTTCCTCCCCCGGTCCAAAGACATGCATGGTAGGTTGATTGGCATCTCTGGAAAATTGTCCCTAGTGAATGAGAGTGTGTGTGTGCCCTGCGATGGGTTGGCACTCCGTCCAGGGTGTATCCTGCCTTGATGCCCAATGACGCCTGAGATAGGCACAGGCTCCCCGTGACCCGAGGTAGTTCGGATAAGCGGTAGAAGATGAACATTATTTCCCATTAAATTTAATAAAAAAATTATGTTGTTGATGTTTTTATGATTCTATGTATCGTTTATTAGGGTTATAAATGTACTTTTTATAATTATTCAACAAAAGATGATGGCTGCTTTTTTTGGGCCTTAGAGCTTTTTATTCCTGAAATTTTTTTTTTTGCATTACACACATTCAATACAGGTAAGACTATTAACTAAACACACGATAATAATTATAGAAACAATGGTAAACTGTAGTTTGTGATTTCCGCATCTGCAACAAAAACATGGACCTTTGAGAGCCAATAAAAATGAATTCTAAATTCTAAAAATGACCCCATTCTCTCATTCATTTTAAGACGCACTTATAAATTTTTCAAAAACATTCAGAATGCTATGACCCAAGAGAGCTTCTCTATCTTGTATCCATTAAGTAATAAGCATAATAAAGTAAGAATTTTACTGAAATACTTCACTTGCAAGCTATATTAATGCTGCGGGATTTTTAACAAGAAGTTTTCATGCCTACTTCAGGCAAAATCAGGATGACAAACGGTATACAACACAACATGTACAACGATGAGTTCAAATTGTTGCCTCCAAATTCCCCAGATATCAGTCCCATTGAGCATAGATTGGATGTTGGACAAACAAGTCTCATCCACAGAGCCCCAACTCACAGCTTCTACGAATTAAAGGATCTGCTGTTAATGTCTTTGTGCCAGATACCACAGCACACCTTAAGAGGAGTCCATAGCTGTTTTGGTGGTAAAAGGGTAGCTACACAATATTAGGCCAGTGGGTTAATGTTATAGCTGATAGGTGTATATCAGAGCTGGCTATTTTTTTTTTTACCTATTTTTTAATTTTCCATTAATATCTGCTAATTATTGATATTTAATAATTAAATAATAAAAGATAATTATTGCTTTTCTATGCTGCAGTCTGCTGGGCAGGAAGAACAAAATACAAAGCTGCAAGACGGCTAGACAAACTGGTGAAATATGCTGGCTCAATGCTTAGAAGGAGTCTGGACTCACTGGAGGCTGTTGTGGAGAGATGTGCACTGAATAAGGTGAAGGCCATCCAGGATAATACAGATATATAAGAGCAGAGAAACAGATGGCCCACTGTGCTACGTTCACGCATCCAGTGATTTTAAAGCTGAGAGTCACTAATAGGCATCCCTATAACTGGTTGCCATAGCATTTCTCAGTTGGGTGGCAAAACTAGCATTCCAATTGACAAGAAGTCACCTTTCTTGCTTCTGAAATGAAACATACTGTAAGGATAGTGTTTGTAGCTAAAATTCAGCAGTGGAGATATGCATCATATCATATGAGATGACGGAGAAGCAGCTCTACTGACCTCACCCCAAATGGTATTTGCTACAAGAAGTTACTTCATGTTTGCTAAAGTTAAACTTTTCTCCACTTTGCCACATTTCTGGCCACGTCCACACCTAGTCACCAACGGTGGCGGTCACTCGTCGCTTGAATTCAGCGACTCTCCTTAAAAAACTGAATGTCACTGCATGTGTGAATGCAGCATTTCCCTGCATCTCTTTTGTAACTTTCTGATCATAAGCACGCCTTAAAAGTGAGCTAGTGACAACTTTCAGAAGTCATAATCCTCTTATTATTCTGTCTCTTTTTATTATTCCCTTTCACAAGTGTTTGATTTTAAAAAAGTGAACACCATGAGCTTTCTTCTATCTGCCATTTCAGTAAGAAAAAAGTCCATATCAGTAAATGTATGGAAAGAAAACAAGAAAGGAGCGATTGCTTCATCTCTTTCTTCCTCACTGCCTTTCTGCATCTCTAAAATCGCCTTGATGGCATTAGCTGCTTCTTCAGCTGGCATCGACAGGACAGCAGGCATCTCGACCTTTTGCAAAAAGCGATGCTCGTTTTCTTTGCACCACTGTACAGCTGCACTTAGTGAGTCCATCAGCCTTTGTTCCTGTAAACAATAAACAGAAAAAGAAACATCTGTATCCTGTAGGTATTATTATTATTATTATTATTAACAACATTATATTCATATGGTTAACAGATACGGATACAGATACAGATAATGCTGTACTCGCTCATCCCTAGTTCTAATGTTTGTTAAATTCAGAATCAGAATCAGAAAGAGAATCAGAAAGACATTATTAGATTATAGATAAAGATTATTGCTAAGTATGCTTAGATCACAGTCCGATATAGATCACAATCTAATATAGATCACAACCTAATATAGATCACAGACTGATATAGAGCACAGCCTGTTATAGAGCACAGTCTGATATAGATCACAACCTGTCACACATCAGTCTGTTATAGATCACAGTCTGATATAGATCACAACCTGTCACACATCAGTCTGTTATAGATCCCAGTCTGATATAGATCACAGTTTGATATAGATCACAACCTGTTATAGATCCCAGTCTGATATAGATCACAACCTGTCACACATCACAGTCTGTTATAGATCACAGTCTGATATAGATCACGGTCTGTTATAGATCAGTCTGATATAGAGATCACAGTCTGATATAGAGATCACAGTCTGATATAGAGATCACAGTCTGATATAGAGATCACAGTCTGATACAGATCACAACAGGGGTGTAGCCATCATTTAAAAAGTGGGGGGGACGAAATGTCTAGTGTTTTTTTTTTTTTTTTTCAGTTAACCCTTGTGTAAATGACAGGTTTTATTTTTAATCATGATTATTTTAAACATGCTTTATATGCGTTATGATTATATATGATTATAAAACAGAAAGAAAGAAAGAAAGAAAGAAAGAAAGAAAGAAAGAAAGAAAGAAAGAAAGAAAGAAATAGAACAGCATGCCACTGGGACAGTACCCTTAAAAGGACATCTTTGTGCCTTATTTACCTGCTCCTTATTTTTAAAATGACATCTTTAATGTCACTATTCGTCGTCCTCGTCTCTGTCGTGTACATACAGTGACACATACTTGATATTATGTAGAACTGGCAGAGTTAAACATGCTGTAAAATCTCAGTTCAACATTATCTTTATTCTTATTTGAAGGGTTTTGATAACACACTTGTTAAAACAAAAGACGTTATAAAAGAGTTTATATAACGTTTGTCAAAGCAGCTATTTTTCCTTATAATCCTTTATAGGAGAGAGAGAGTGAGTGAGTAATTATTCAACAACAGCAACAGGCAGAGTTACTAAACATTGTGCAACACAATTCGGATACCATATGCCAACTTACACTGCTTGACATTTTTATAAAAAAGGAGTGAAGCGTTTTTTGCCGCTTTGAGCTCATCGTAATCGAATGCTGGACCGCGGGTGCGACTCGAGCTACAGTACTGGGGGTGCGTGATGATGACGTGACAAGTGAGTGACTGATTGGCGTTGAACGTCATGTATAGACTATCTTAAACTTTCTTGTCTCTTTGAATTTTAAATCATTCTGCATTTATATACATTGCTCCATTAAAACCTCAACATGTGGTGAACACAACTCTCCACTAAAAAAGTGAGGGGGACGAATTTACTTTTTATAAAAGTATAATCCCCCGTGTAATCTACACCCCTGGATCACAACCTGTCACACATCACAGTCTGTTATAGATCACAGTCTGATACAGATCACAGTCTGATACAGATCACAGTCTGATACACATCACAGACTGATATAGATCAGTCTGATATAGATCACAGTCTGATATAGATCACAACCTGATACACATCACAGACTGATATAGATCAGTATGATACAGATCACAGTCTGATACAGATCACAGTCTGATATAGATCACAGTCTGATATAGATCACAACCTGATACACATCACAGACTGATATAGATCAGTCTGATACAGATCACAGTCTGATACAGATCACAGTCTGATATAGATCACAGTCTGATATAGATCACAACCTGATACACATCACAGACTGATATAGATCAGTATGATACAGATCACAGTCTGATACAGATCACAGTCTGATATAGATCACAACCTGATACACATCACAGACTGATATAGATCAGTCTGATACAGATCACAGTCTGATACAGATCACAGTCTGATACAGATCACAGTCTGATACAGATCAGTCTGATACAGATCACAGTCTGATACAGATCACAGTCTGATACAGATCACAGTCTGATATAGATCACAGTCTGATATAGATCACAACCTGTCACACATCACAGACTGATATAGATCACAGTCTGATATAGATCACAGTCTGATACAGATCACAGACTGATACACATCACAGACTGATACAGATCAGTCTGATATAGATCACAACCTGTCAGATTCTTTATGGCTTCCAACTGAGACCAGCAAAAAACATCTATAATCACACAAAACACGTAGATATGCCAGGTGGTGTCTATTCAGCCGAGTAATTGTAATCTAGAGTGATTCCAACCCCAGTCTAACACACCTGATGCTTATCATTAAAGTGGCCTGGAGACGTAAACATTAGAGCAAGGCGTGAATAATTACTGCTAAAAATCAATTCAGAAATTAACTCTAAATAAATTCTGAATAACTATTACAAGGTTAGAAAGAAGTATTGCACTAGGTTAGAGTGTTACCAAGCTACATACCCTGCCTTTTGTATTGCGAGCCATCTTCTTTAAAATAGACCGTTGAAACGAGCGCCTATTAACAAGCGCATGCGCAGTATCACGCCTAGTTAGTAGCGTAACCTAGAGCACGTGGCAATGTAAATAATACACGCCTCCTAAATGTCATAAAAAGGTTGAATAATTGTGTTTAGACTCGTCAAAAGAAAAAGGGAAAAGTAAAAGAAAAAAAAGAAGTTAATTAAATATACTTTTACTTTTGTGACGAGGAAATGATTTGAACCCATATTTCATAATGAATATTTATATTCAGTAACATAATTACTTATTAAATAGCCATTAAATTGACTGGTGCTGTATTCTCTTTATCCCTGTAAAAGGTTAGCGGTTCTGTGTTATTCTGGTGCTATTGTCAGACATTGCTAGAGTAGATATATTAGGTTTAATAAACCAAACAGATATAAAATATAAGTGAAATTTTGGGGGTTGGGTTGCTGGGTTCACTGTAACTAAGCAACTTGTAAGAATCTGTTTTTCTGCCTTTGGTCACTACTGAAACAATATCATGCACCTTGTTTTAGTCCATTATTCACAGCATGCAGACATGTTGCCATACAGTGGGACTCTAAGCCTCCAGCAGTTTACCACGCAGAGAGCAGATCTGCTCCTGGAAGCCTACAAAGGCTTTTATAAGCTTGTGTTTATTAAAGGCAAGGGATTGATAGTGAGACCTTATAGGTGAGTTTCATAGTATGATACTCCAGATACTCCAAGCCAGACTTAATAACTTAAATCACTGGCCAGTAATTGAAATAGACTTGAAGTAGTCTTAGAACTGGTCCTACAGTATGGTAAAGGCATTCATAATTAAACATCTACAGCAGATAGACATCAAAATATATTTTAAAAAAATGTTGTATTTGCTTTGATCAACCTCAAGATTATCTAGAGTCAACAAAGCAGCTTTGTGATGGAATGACGACCCATCTGGGGTGAATTCTCCCATCTAAAGCCCATTGATACTAGGATTAGCTCCAGTCCATAACCCTGACCAGCATGAAGTGGTTACTAAAGATGATTGCTTGAATGAATGAATGAATGAATGAATGAATGAACAAATTAATTGATGGATAGATGAAAGGATGGATGGTTGGGAGGATGGATAAATGCATACAAGGAATTTGTTTTAGTGTCGTATGCTTCCAGTACACAGAGACAGCAAGATGAGATTACCAAAAAAATACACATATGTAAAAAATTAAAAACTAAATTGAAAAATAAATAAATTGTATGTACAGCTGTGCTATAGATGGCAAAATGTAATAGAATAGAATGAGTTGCAGGGATGTACTAGGATGGAGTTGGTAACAATTAATTGTAAGGTTATTGCACATTCTTATTGCATAATGGTTGGAACATTTAACTGTTCATGAGGTAGATTGCCTGGGGAAGACACTGTTCTTGTGCATGGTTGTGCTGGTTTTTGGGGCTCTGTGTCGCTTGCCAGATGGTAAACGTTCAAAAAGCGGATGACTTGGATCCAGAGTGATTTTCTGAGCCCTTTTCCTCACTCTGAATATATACAGTTCTTGGAGGGTGGGTAGGGGAACACCAATAATCCTTTCGGCAGTCCAAACCATTCTCTGTAGTCTTCTGATGTCTGATATTGTTGCTGAGCCAAACCAGACAGTTATTGATGTGCACAGAACAGACTTAATGACGGCTGAGTAGAGCTGTTTCAGCAGCTCCTGTGGCAGGTTAAACTTCCTCAAGTGGATAAGGAAGTTCATCCTTTGTTGGGAATGTGAGTGTCCCACTTCAGGTCCTGGGAGATGGTGGAGCCCAGGAACTTGAATGCCTTCACTGCAGCCACAATGTCCATGATGGTGAGTGGCGGAATGCAGGTGGGTTTCTCCTGAAGTCCACAATCATCTCCACTGTTTTGAGCGTATTGAGCTCCAAGTTGTTGTGAGTGCATTCAGACATCTTTATAGGTCTTTAATTTTCTATTTTCAATTTTAACCAATTTCTGGTGATTGACAGTTTGAAATTCTCAACTTAAATAAAGTTTCACACAATTCTGATGCTCTTTGAGATGGCTATAACAGGGATTTTTTTTTCATATAAGGATTTTTTTTACAGAGGACTCTGTATATTAAGAATAAATAAACAGAGTCCACTGTAATAAAAATTTGCCAGATTACACATAAGTGAAATGTCTTGATTAATGGAATGTATACTGAGATGTATATATTGCACATATTATAAAAGTTGGAATGTGTACTAAGATTTGTATATTGTACATAGTATAAAAAAATGATTCTCATTTTAAAACATGATAAATAAGTGCACTGTAGTGCATGTAGCAATAAATGGTAGGTATTCAAATGTAGTGCATGTAGCAACAAATGGCCATTAGTTTTCAATAGCTGTAAATGGGTGTTTGTAGAGTGGAGGGGGGTGGTAGTAGCTGCATCTATGGGAAATGGCTTTGTACCGCTTTCCAGATGGTAAGGGAACAAACAATCTGTGCCCTTGGTGAATGGAGTCCTGTTGGCCTTTGTTTGCAGTCGGCTAGCATTCACAGTGTCCAGGTTTAGGATCTCAGTGCCTATAATGTGCTGTGCTGATTTAACTCCCCAAAAAAATCTTTGTGCTATATTTGACCATTATGTACAGCAAAAAGCAAAAGAAACAGAGGAGCATGTAAGTAAATGTACCAAATGTATATATGATATTAGTGCAGCTGCTGAGACAGGTCTCTATGGCACACACAGTGTAGCATTGCATAATTCATGCTACTGACAATTGTGCGATCATCCCAGTGCAAACTATATAAATGCAAATTACCTACAGAGAGAAACTCACAGTAGATTCTTTACTGCTGTAAACCAAGAGAAGCTTACTGCTCAAAATGCTACTATTTCTAAGAAGCCCATTTTTGCTTCCTAGTAAAAGCAGCTAAAAGAGCCTGATGACTCACTTATACTCTTCTGAGAAAGTACTCAAATGTAACATAGGCAATTGAGAGGTTTCCTGGTGTGACACTTATTTTATTTCTTCCTCTTCTTTTTTAAACTGAAGACATTTTTCTTCCTGAGCTCTGCTCTCTGTGTTCCTTGAGCACTAGCAGATACAGTAAAAACATTTTTTCAAACCACCATACACAAACAGCACAGCCTAGAGGTTGACACCAACTTTAAATATGCCGCATCCACAAGCACGTCTCCAAACCAGTCTTCTGTTCATGTAGGGTATGTTTCACACTTTTAAATTGGTTTACATTACATATTTTATTTTAGTCATGTTTACCACTTGCCAGATGATTAGGAACACAAGGAGTAGAGTGATGTGCCTACCTTGGCCTTCATGGCAATACAGTTCTGTTTCACTTAGAACAGATTGTTATAAACTAGAATTTGAAGCTGACGTATCTGTCACACATAGCCAACACACTCTATTACGTTTTCTTTCTTTTTTAAAACATGATTTTTTTTTTCAGACATAGGATCACGTGGTTGTTTATGCTTTTTGCACCATTCTTTTCAAACCATTGGAATGATTATGTATAAAAAGCCCAGGACAATAGATGTCTGGGACAAGCTTGGCAACCTGCATGCACAATAACTATCATGTCATTGTGTTTAAAAAGACATGTTTTCCTCACTCCACACATTAATTAATGCTTAAAATGCCAGTCTTCCTTATTTATACTATATACTACATAAATAATTGCAATTTTATATGAAAATTAAACATTAATAAGGACACATTACATACGTTCCCTATGTTTAAAACACGACATAAAAGCAAATTGTGTTGCTTATGGATTTGGAAAGCTCTATCCCTTGCAAAGGAATTAACAAAAACATGTTTTTAAATTGCTGTTGTGGGTAGATTTTGTATTTGCTCATGCTTTGGGGGTTAATTAAAATGTAACACACTACATTAATTTATATAATAACTTCTAATTTTTACTAATGTCAGTAATATCTATGTTTTATAACTCTCCTTTGCTATACAATATACAGTATATTTTATGAATATTAAACAGTTGGCAATAATAACTGTAAAGCCATGATGTTGGGGATAAGAAGAAGCAGATTTTTTAAATTTGTTTTTATGTTGTTGGTTTTTTTTTTTCAATGCCAAAGCTGTTAATCTTCCAAAATAGTATAATGGCTAATAGCTACTTAGCAATATTTTTACAATCATATATATCTATACAAACAAAATATATATGTAAAATGTTTTTGTATTTATTTTATTTATTTTTTTATTTTACATTTTGTGTACAATAGATTAGGTTTGATTATATTCAATTCAATTAAAATTTATTTGTGTAGCCTTTTTTGCAATTGACATTGACTCAAAGCAGCTTTACAGAACATAAACACAGAACAAAAGGTTATTATATTAATAAAGATTAATACATGACAAAATTCAAAATTAATATTATATCTGTAAATTAAATTATCTTTATATCCAAGCAAGGATATTTATGCCAAAATCCTACATCAAAATGAACACATGTAAATTCCAAACACACCAGTATACTTCTCAATGATTTGGTTTTCTTATAGCTATGGGCTTTTTGAGAATATACATTTTTAGAATAATTTTAATATAGAAATATATTTGAATATATTTGAAATTAATAATAAAAAAATTGAATACAATATTGTATAAAACATTTTGAAATTAGATTTCCAGGAAGTTTTGAATTTTGGTTCTACACTCTCAACATGATACTGAATACTGGTTGCCAAATAATCACTGATTAAGTATTAGCTCGTTTAAAAAAAGGTTTTTAAACATTTTTTGTCTGTTGTTAGTGTTTAAATTATCAAACAAAACTATACAACTTTCCAAACAACACATATAAATATAAAAATATTACAAGAGCTCACAGAAGATACAGTAGCTTAAACCAAAGGGAAAAAAAACTTGAGTTAATATTCAGGAAAAAGGTAGCTAATGAAAAAATGGCATGTCTGTACATGATCTGTTTGTGCAGCTAGCTCTCTGTCTATGATTAAGTGAGAGAAAAATTTGTTCAGAAGACAAGTGGCCCTTGTCACACTTCTGTGTTTTTGCTGCAGGAAGTATGTTTCACAGGGTTATTTTACTTCTACTTCAACAGCAGCTATGGCTGAATCAGTGATTTATAGCTTGTGGCAGGTGGAGACGTGGTTTAGTGAATTTAATATAGCATATAATGTTGCTAATTTGTGGGCATTTATTAACAAGCTCTCTCTCTCCCTCTCTGAACTAAGCTGATGTATATGTGGGCTATATGTATAATCTCCTTACAGAGTGTAAAACTGAAAGGAGAGTTAGAACAAGCCTAGTTTGCCTGCTTTCTTATTTCCCTGTTAAATAATATGCTGTGCACAAGTAATTCTCAACCTGAGCGTGTTCTCAACCCTAGTTCTCTGAGTGTCTTAAGCTATCAGCTGTCATTTGTCACACTGCAAGAGTGACAAAATCAGGATCTAATGAGTCTACACTAGCAACAGAAATTCAAAAGAAAAAAAAAGAAAAAGCAGTCCAAGCCACCATCCAATCTGCTAAACCCGTCCTCTTCCTCTTCCCTAGTTAAATTTGCAGGTACCAGACATCCACAGATGGGGCGCACTTTTTTTAAGTACAGCTAGTCCCTGAGTTACGAAGATACGTTCTGATGACCCCATCATAACTAGAAAATATCGCAAGTCACAACCAGCAGGAGACATACTTGGGAGTTTGGAAGCCATGGTTTTTTCACTAAAATTGGGCTTTGAAATGCAAAAAAAAATAGTCACGCTTTATCACTGAGACAATCACTAGGGAGCTAGCGTTCCAGATCTGTAGAATCTAGTATTGGCCAAAAATTCACAATTGTATACACAAAATAAATAAATCTCATCAGGCCAATAGGTCAGCCAGCATGAAGATATTGCTTTCTATTAGTTTTTAGTTGTACATCACATTGAACTATGTGATGCAGTGCCTCTGGAAATGGCTGACCAACTGTTTTGAGTAACCTCCTGACTTACGATTCCCAAAAGAAAGCCTAATTGATCAGTGGACTTGATTTATTGAGAAGTAAAGCAATCTACACTGGTGTATTTCAAATGGACAGGTCACTGGAGTTATTCATTAAAAACATGATTCAAAAGTTTGCACAAGAGAAGAGCTGAAACTGAGATAAATGATTGGAAGTCCTATTATTCGCTCCAGGCGTTTTTACCATTGTGATTAAAAATGTGATTAATGAAATCTGGGAGAACAGGCTAACGGCCAGTAAAAATTAATTTAAGTATCTTCTGGACCTGCAGGTCAAACGTCAGACATTGAGTTAAATGTTCTATTGTAGGTGATCCGAAGTGAGAGAGTTTGCACTGGGAGATAAAGTCATCGTATGCTTCCCATCTCTACTTGCCAAGTGCAAGGACTCTTTCAAACACCATTTTGTCTGTTTGTAATTAATTAATTGAATTGATAATGGAAATGTGGTATATATAAAACTCATACTATCTTGACTTCTTCCTACTTGTTCTAACTTACCTAACCCTGCATTGGTGAATGTTTCTGGACACATCTTCCGAGATGTCCATTGTTTGTCTATGTCCATTTCCATTGTTGTATATATATATATATATATATATATATATATAATATAGTTATTTATTATATGTTTGATTATTTTGCTTGTTAAACTTTCATATAATCACAAGTGGTGACATTGGGTGGTATAGCTTTAAATGGCATCCTAAGTGTGAAGAACATCAATTGTTCCTTTAATCTTAACAAAATTTAATCTCAGTTACGAGTGATGTTGCCAACCCATGGCCTTTATTATAAGAAACAGTGGAAATTGAATTGAATAAAATTTGTGTTTTAATGAAACAGAGGCAAAAGGTTACATTCATAATAAGTACAACTTGTTAGCCTGTGAACTACTAGTTCAGTAAGCACTCACAGCCGTGCCAAACAAGAACCCTTTGATGATCGAAGCAGTGACATGTCAGACAATAAAGCTTAAATAAGTCCATAATGAAAGGACACACCAACAGTACTCTGAGAACCTCGTATTACATTTAAGTATTTTATATATATAAATATCAAAGGCCGGGTAATGTGAGGAGGAAGCACCAAAAATAAAATAACAATATCAGGAACTTCTCATGCAAGTTAAGCTAAACAATAATAATATTTAACATTTGAAAATACAAAGATAATGACAGAACTGCAGACTTCACCCAAGTATAATATTTGAGAGATAAAAGAAATTCATAAAATAAGTCATTCATTAAAGCAACTAATACGACTATTACTTATTCATCAGTCTGTGCTACTCTGTGCATTTGTGAACCATTATTGAAAGCCTCAGTACTCCCATAGACAACAGCTGTTCATTGTAATGATGTCACATTTGAGGGTGCCTCCTTGGTCAGCATGCAAGTATTTGTTATTTTTGCTCTTGATGGCTGTTTTTCCATGCTCTAGAAACTCTAGAAAGAAGTTGTCTGGCTCTTCACCATCTGCACACACCAAGTCACTGCTAGTGACATACCAGAACTTTCCACTTCCACCTATGAATGAACCCAGACTGTAAGTTGTGTATGATTTAATTTTTTTAATACCTGAAAGTCAGACTTGGTCAGATATTGTAGATTATCTGCAGAAAACAGCTCAAGACGATATGCAAGACAACTCTAAGTTTAATGTATAGACTTACATTTAATGTGATATGCACCATCGTTGTAGATTAATGAGAAGATGTCATAAACAGAGCGGTTGACGTTCAGTGTATTGGCGCTCTTGTGATGGCAAACAAAGCCGTTCACCCCTCTCAATATTAGGATTGGACGGTTGATCAGCTTCATTGAGAACTGCTCATCAGGACCTAAAGGCACACGAGAGAAAGTATTTTCTTTGCTCCCTTTAGCAGGTGTTATGTCAGTAATAGCATTTATACAAGTTAATAAGGCCAGGTAGCTGAGCGATTATCTTATTACCTAAACAAACTTACCCACTGTATCACTGACTGCAGCAAGCTGTCCATTTTTCCTGTTGCAGACGTATTTTCCATTATTAGCTTTTAGAGCCACTCTTGCCCCAAGCCATTCAATGTTAAACATTGTGTTGGGCTCACTGTTGGTGAGTGAATAGACAATAAAGTCTAAGCATATCCATAATATATTTAAATAAATTCATTAATGAAAAGTAGATTCAAATGAGTTCATTCAAATAAATTAATCCAAGGTGTTTAGTATATTGCTATATGGCTATTGTTATATATAGTATATTGCTATATACTATATGGCTGCATGAATATTGTTATCACATTAACACTTCTTATCAAATAGCACTTGAGCCAGCATGTCCTAACATTATTTTTATTTGCCCATTTTATTTTATTTATTTATTTATTTATTTATTTTTTAACTGTGGTTTATGAATTCAGCTTCTTACAATGTCTTAAAGTAATCCAAATTCTAAAAATGGTAAAAATGCACACAGACATTCCCTTACATTTCTGTGCCTGTAGTATGGATCCCTGCATGAACGACGAGTGTCCAGTAATTCCCTGAATTAGTTCTGAACATGCATTTATTAGTATTTTGGTCAATTTCCATCTGAAATGTCTCCAGATCTGTTTCCTCATCTTGATTGGCTGATATGCTGACACCTGGAAAAAGGATTCATTTGTAAGGGTGTTTAAATGGTTTAAATGGCTGATTTAAATAAACACACAAAACAAGCTTGATTTCTTTCACAGGGTCCTCATAATATTCAGAACCCCTAGGAGGAAAAAAAAAAAAATCAATTAGAGAGTTTGAAAGCGGCATATATTATAGAGTTTCTTATATTCTAGAGGTTTTCTGGGAATTTAATGGCATAGTAATCAAATGATTAGTATTAATCATTCTAAGACAGATGTAATCATAGATGCACATCACAGACTAGTTAACATGATATCATGGTAGAGTTGTGCCCACTGCTGCCATTTATTCACTATTAGCAAACTTACTAAATAAACCTAAAACAATACATTAGTATTATGAAAAACAATGTACCAAATGTTGATTCTACTTAATGTTATTTAAGAATTGAATGTAAAATAAAAAATGTAGATATCAGACAAAAAACCTTAGCAATCAATAAATGCATTTAGATAAAGTAAAAATTCAAAAAAAACTTGTAAACATACATTACATCATGGCATGTCTGAGAATTCCCTACTAACTCTTATTGTAAGCTTGTTACTAGAATAATCCTGCACCTCTATTCCCTCCTCCCAGCCTGTTCATTTGCTTGGTGCAGTATATCTGTCTGTGGTGCAATGCAAATGTGCAGTGAAGGGCTATCTAAGCAGCTTTGCTGTATCCGCCTTCCTCCAACCAACTAAAAAACAAAGGGGAGCTTAAGGAAAGTTGTGAAAAAATGAATGTAAACCACTGTAAAATAAATTTCTTCACTGTAAACTCCAAATTTCTTTACATTTCTAAAACATATATTTCTTTACTTAAGCTCTTGCAATGGAAATTTTCAAATATCTCTCAAAATGTAATAATTTAATATAAAGTACTTTACTTCTTATTCTGTAAGAGTTCTGCCAGATTATGAAGAGGCTACCAGTCGTTTAACCTAAGATGTCCTCATGTGCAGGACATTTGTTTAATGTAAATTCTGAACGCTGTCCAATTAAATACTAATGAATATCATCAGATTTATAGCAGATGAATGCAGTTTTATTGATATTACTGATATTATTTCTGGAGCCATTCCAGCAAAATTACTATGATTAAAAGCAATCAATCTGCCTCTTCCTCTGCATTTTCTCTACAAAGCCTAATGAAAGCATACGTGAATTAAGTACTGCATCTTAGAACTATTTCTTCTGTCATGCCACCTCCTCGATCAACAATCAAGCAAAGCTTTTTAAAACTTTCTACTCTATTTTCTACTTTGCTTGTTAACAGGAATAAACTAATATGCAGCTAAAATCTGCAGTGGATGTACAGTAAGGATACCAGAGCTGATTAATGCTTCCTACAAAGGCCATAAATGTCTTGCCTAAGACTAGATAGCTGATGATTTGCTGTGTGTTGCAGATTCATCGCTATGCTAGCAGAATCCGGTACAGATCATGATTTGATTATTTAATAATTCCCAAGGTTAAGCACAACCGTGATCACATATTGCAAATGAAATTTCTGTTGGGAAGCATTTTGATTTCTTCTCTCTGTTTACACATCAAACCTCACACTGAGCTCTTTCCTTTCCATTCTCTGTCACTGTTATTCTACAAAAAGGCCATTCAGTAGCTTATTTTGCCCTACAAGGTTACACTACTAGCCCATTATCCCATTATTGTTGTTAATATGAGTGCTGCTGGCCTATAATTTCTTTGGGGTCAATATAAAACTGCAGACCTTTGTGAACTAGGTCTACAGATAGATGTGTCTAAAAAAACAACTAGATTGTACCAAATGTCTCCCTGTGCTCTTAGTAAACATACTTCTCTGTGGTGGCCTCAGTTTGGTGGGCTATAGTTTACTGTTTGGTGGGCTATAGTTTACAAAGTTTATAGCAAAGAAAAGAAGATTATAACTGACAGCAAAAAAAGTATATAGTTTAAAATGGTTTTGCAATAACATTGTTCTTAAATAGCTCTTTGTCAGGGTGTATGGTTTTGTGAATAAACATGAACATCTATGGAATGTTTTTTGTTCATTGCACAAAAGGTTTTTTAGACTGGCACTAGGTTCTTCCTGGCACTTATTTTTACAGTGTAGCTTAGCTACGTCTGAGACTCCAGCTAGTTCATAATTATACACAGTATTAGATCACAGAACATCGTTTTCCAAAGCAATCTGCAAATAAATCTGCTACAAATAAATCATATTGCACGTTGTTTAACAGAAATTACTTGCATGAATTTGAAGTGTTCAACTGATTCAGCTAAAAACAATAATCACCTAACAGAATTCATTACATCACATTAAATTGCCTTACTTTTTATTTATAGTCTATCAATAAACAATATAAATCTGTTTAAAGGGGAAAACGTATTGCAGTTACCTTGACGGATAGATAGGTATCTTTTGTTGGCTGCCTGAAAAACCACTTGTGGATGACTCTCCTCCAGATCAAAAAGCTCATCTTTACCCGGCTTTGTAGCTTTCCCAGATTTCAAGGTGCCCGAAGGACCCGTTGGGGTTAGATATTTTCCATCGTCATCTTTGAAAGCCAGCTTATCTGCCCTGAGATCCAATGTGAAAGCTGTATCTGGACCATAATCATTTACCAGCTTTCCACTGCTAGTGAGAAAGCGGTTGTCACAGGTCTTCACACTGTATTTTCCATCCTTGAAGACCAGTGTAATCAGAGAATCCACACCCCATGGGATATCACTATCAAAAGAAATCTCACTCATTGAATCTGACAAGTGTGCATAGCGTTTGCGGGCTAAGCTCAAAACGCTAACCTGGGGGTGGTGAGCCAAATGGACAGACCACAACTCAGTTTCTCCTATGGTCTGGCTAAAGCAGGTCAGGAAATCTTCTGTACCTCCAAAGTATCGTTGCTGAGGCTCAGACTGCAAAGCCCAGCGGCCGTCAGACTGAGCTACGATCAAAAAACGACAATGAGAGTCTGGTACCTCAGATTCACAATTTACTTTGCCATTTTTATCGGTGGAAAGGTAACGGCCAAGGTGACTACGAAGGAAAACCACCTGACCATCCTGGTCATCCTGCTCCAGGCTCCAGAGTTGTTTTTTCTTCATACTCGTGCCAGATGCATTTACCTTAAAGCCAAAAGTCTCAGCTGTGAGGTAGCGGTTCTCATAGTTGATGAGCCCAAAATTAAGTTTTAAAGATTTGCTTATTCCATTGAATGCCATTTTGATCAGATAACAACAGTTTGTTTGCTATTAGATGTTTAAAACCAAAGGAAAATTTTGTAAAGCGTCCTTTAAATTAAGTCCTTTTTAAAAATTTCTCCAATCATTTGGTTCCAGATTTACTCAGCCTTTCTTTCTTGTTCCTTCTTGTCATTTAGTACAAGGTTGTTTTTTTTTTTTGCTCCGCACTTCACTAGCTAATGTCTCTCTATCAGCACTGCAGTTGTACAGGTGCCTGCTTTCTTCTCCCTAATCAGTCTGGATTAGTCTCTGCAGGAGGACACTCCTCACGCCTCTGACTCCACCCTTTCTGCACAAACTCGTACTCCACAAACCTATGTCACTTCTTAATTTCATTTTTTTACTTTACTAAATTTCTTTGAAAAACTGAACTTCTAATTTTAATTTTGAAATGTATGTGTCTGCGCACCAATCTTATACAAATATACGATTTTTACTAGGTGATTAAATGAGTGGATCAGAATGTCTGATCCTTTGCTTACTTTCTTAAGGAAAAACACTTTTCCTACCATTTCATATTGTTCCCCCCCAACACCCCCACCCCCACCCCCCACTCAAATTCATTATTTAAAATTAATTTTTTGAAAGTAGAAAATGTTTTTGTGAGACTTTATGTTTTGGTAGGGTTTCTTTACAAATAAAGGAAGAGTCATGCGTTTCTGCCTTATGTTTGTTCCTATGTAAATTCTTGCATTTACATCTTGTTTGACTGTCCTGCAGTAGTATTTTCAGCAAAATCAACTTTTCTTCCATATATGCCAGCATCCTGACTGAAAACCGATACCATTTACCCCTCCTAATTTACCAGTCAAGTATCTAAGACACAAATAACAATAGTAAGAACTACGTCACCTCTTGACTTTGTTTGTATGTTAGCAAGTCAGTAGCGGCATATTAAGAAAACTGAAAAATCTTTGCTTCTTCTTTTGGTAGCTGACATACATAGAGATATCCTTCAGGCTAAATGTGCTTTCTTTATGCTCTTCTATATAATCATTTAAAGGGCCATCACAGTCTATATTCCACTGAAGAAAACACTTCACCCAGGCAGTTCCGGTACAGGAGGAATCTAGCGCGTTAGATCTAGAAGCGTGTGACAGGTCCCCCTGGGTTGTTTTCTGAGCCCCATGCTGTACTCACTGTACGCATACAACTGCATGGCCACTTCCATCTCCAACACCATCATAGAGTTTACTGACGACACCTTTGTGGTGGGCCTGATCTCTAACAACAAACAAATGGCCTACCTAGATGAGATTAAAAATCTGGAGATTTAGTGCCAGGAGAACAATCTCCTTCTGAAGGTCAGAAAGAAAAAAGAGTTAATAGTGGACATCAGCACAAATCAAGCGAGGAACTACCAATAACTCATGACCAACACCCAGAGCCAGGTCCTGGCACATGAACACATTGGTAAAGAAGGCCCAGTAGCATTTATACCCACTAAGATGCTTAAAGGACTGTAAACTGTGCCTGCACTATTTACTTTACATCTACACTATTGACAGCATCCTGTCACCAGACAGGACAGATGAGCTCTCCAGAGAGTGGAGCAGAAAGTGGTGCTGGACCAAAACAAGGAAGATAATGAAAATCCTCAGCCAACAATGGATTTTTTTATCTGTTGCGTTCAGGGAAGCTCTTCTGCACCATGTAGTGGTACACAGAGAGAATGAGGAGCTTCTTCCCTCAGACCATTCCCTCGGACCTCTCAACCAGGAGAACAACTAGACCCTGGACCCATTCTGGGACTTGCCACAACACCCACTACCTTAGCTGAATTTTCACACAATTACATGCACATATATTAACTATATATGATATTATGTTCATATTCACAAGCATCACTGTACCATATTCAGTTACTACCTATTTTTTATACTTTGTATATAATCTTATCTTTTCCCTTTACTTTATTTGTATTCTCTATCTTAGTGTAAATGTCTAGTTTTATATCAAGGACAGTCGTAATAAACATTTAACTACATGTTCTGTGTATGATTGTGCATGTGACAAGTCAAATTTGCATTTGAATTTGCTTTGAACCTGAACTATTATTTACCTGACTTGCATTTATAGCTATGTTGGACAGATTGCATAATGAACAAACTCTCTCTTTCTGCTACTCTACACCATGAACACTCACTTTGCTTTGAATAGAGAGAGTAACACTCTCACTCACTCATTTTCTACCGCTTATCCGAACTATCTCGGGTCACGGGGAGCCTGTTCCTATCTCAGGCATCATCGGGCATCAAGGCAGGATACACCCTGGACAGAGTGCCAACCCATCGCAGGGCACACACACACACTCTGATTCACTCACACACTACGGACAATTTTCCAGAGATGCCAATCAACGTACCATGCATGTCTTTGGACCGGGGGAGGAAACCGGAGTACCCGGAGGAAACCCCCGAGGCACGGGGAGAACATGCAAACTCCACACACACAAGGCGGAGGCGGGAATCGAACCCCCAACCCTGGAGGTGTGAGGCAAACGTGCTAACCACTAAGCCACCATGCCCCAGAGAGTAACATAAAATGTAAAATACCTCGATGAATACCTAAGTGCCTCCCTTTTTGGCTCATCCTCCAAATCACACTGAACATGGCCCCTTACCTGCTACAGTCACTCTCTGTCAAGGTGTTGGCTTGTGCACAAGTACACAAGCAGGTATCTGGGTGATTCTTACGGCCCCTGGTGGTTAGGACAGGTGAAATTGCAAATTAAACCCTTTTTAACAACGTATTAAGGAAAGGTTGTAGGTAATATAATATACAACTAAATTGTATGAAAAGACACCAGGTTAGCCTAAATCTAACACTAACCAATGCTTCACAACGAATCTATACATAATCCTCCCTCAGCACTTACAGACATGGTCTGTAAGGACAATTAATCCTTTTAAAAGCTTAAGTTAATATTATCGGACTTTCAAAGGAAGGGTGGCAAACAAATTTAGGCTAATCAGCTCACTGTGGATGCTGAGTGTGTCCCATTGCTGGAATTCAAAAAAGAGAAAATTTACATTCTTATTTACAAAGCAACTACCGTGTTTGCATCTTAAAGGGAAACCAGAGATAAAAGAAAACCATTTTCATAAATCTATAGGAATTTTAGACTCCATGATTTATTTATTTATTTATTTTGCTATGATTGCCAATGAGTTTAATGATGTTTAATGAGTCACTGTTTAGTATTTATTATTTTTATCCCAGTTAAAATGTATATATTATTTACAGTTAATACCAGTTACTGGGATGGGTTTTCACCATATCGAGTATTTGCTAATATTTAATGAAAAAGCTATGACAAGCTAAAAATCTAAAATGTTATTCTATAAATATTCTATGCATTTAATTTCAAATATCCTTCTAACATATAGAAGCAATGTAAACACATGTAAATCGAGTTAGATTTTGTGTCTAGCTAAAGGATATTAGAACAACCTTCATTCTTATTGAAGGAAATCTTTATGGTAATATTGAGTCTAAAGAAAAAGACTTAATTTGGAATGTAAATTGGAGTGCAAATTACAACTCCAAAGGCTTGGTGTCCTGACATTGGGGTTTGCTTCATGTCTCATGTTGTCATAACTGTATTACTTAATAGTAGTTATTCATTGCATTTATCTTGATTACAACTTACTGTAACTGATTAATTGCTTTCAACTTACTTCAGCTAAAATTTCCTCATCGTTGCAATGTCAGCTCTTTCTTAACCATGACGTCCTCTAACTGTTTTGCGTTTGTAGTTTGTACTGTAACTGCATGGCTACACATATGGAAAGAAGTTTTGGCAAATCTTAAAGACAGGTATAGCTGATTTTGGAAAAGTATCCAATAAATATCTATTTACTGCAACAACGAAAAAAGTATATTATATTACTTGACACCGTGGAGTGTTTGTGTGTATGTGCTTATGTGCGTATGTGTCTGTGTGCATGAATGTGTGTGTTTGTGCATGTGTTTGTATGTGTACACATTTGTGTATGCGCGTGTAAGTGTGCGTGTGAATGTACGTGTGTGTTTGTCTGTGTGCATGTGTACCGTATGTGTTTGTGTGCTTGTATGTGTGTCTGTGCATTGTGTGTGTTTGAGTGTTCGTATGTGTGCATGTGCATGTATGCAGGGCTGTCAAGTGTCACGCATTGAGCGTGACAGTCACTCTTTTGGGTCTTTTGTCACGTTCTCCCGCCACACATCGTATTTCTCACGCAGAAAAACTTTTTGACCATTTATCATATATTTAATATGCCGCAACGCCCAAAATGTATCTGTCCACACCGCTGTCTCTATGGAACTGGGCAGGAAACAAGCGCGTCTCCCCTGGAGTTCTTAGTCGAGCCTGACACTTATCAGCCAATCAAAAAAAGAGGCTACATAATAGCCACTCAGAAAATAGCACTTTTGTATCTGGGTAAGATTTAATGCAACAACCAATGAAAAAAAAGCAGATCCTGGAATTGTTCAGCATCATCCTCGTTCACCCACAGAGAAAACCACTGGAGCTGTGAGCATCACTTTGAGCACAGAGTAAATCATGATCTCCTGTTGTAATGTTACAACAAATTCACACAAACAATGACATTTTGACTGCTGTTAGAGATGTTTCCCAGATCATCAGCATGAGTCCTTCATGAGTGTCTGTAACTTAGCCAACAGTTTTACAGCCTGTTCACTGACAATACCTGCTCAGAACAAGTAGTCTAGGCCAGTGGTTCTCAAACTGGGGGCCCTGAGATGGTGCCAGGGGGCCCCAGTTCACTGACAACACCTGCTCAGAACATATTTTAAATATTTTGACATATTTAAAATATGTCACTCTTGTCTGTCTTCAAAACTTGAGAGCCCTGTGTATGTGTGAGTGTGGGTGTGGGTGTGTGTGTGTGTGTATGTGTATGTGTGTGTATGTGTATGTTTCTGAAGGAGACACAAGTGTGAAAAGTAGTGGAAAATTAATGCAGATGGAGCTACTTGAATTGCAAAGTAGCGTCGTTGCTCAAGGGTCTCACATATAAGTTAAAAACTTTGACTAGTCATAATTTTGACTACTGACAATGTACTGACTTACTAATACTTTAGTCAATATTTCTATCCCAGATGATCTGAAGTGTTCAATTAAATTGCTTTACTGTTAATGAGTAATTTCATTATAATCACTATTACTGTTAGTGTAAAAAGAGGTTTGGCATTTCACAGTAGCTCTAAAGTCATAAAGACAGCTATAGCTGATTTTGAGTAAATGCTTCACAAAATATGTTTTTGTTTTCAGCAACAAAAAAGGGCATTTTATAGTACTTGACTCTGTATCGAGTGTGTGTATGTGCATATGTGTGTGTGTGCATGTTCATGTGTGTTCATGTGTTTGTGTATGAGATAAAAATGTAAGTCGCTCTGGATAAGGGCGTCTGCTAAATGCTGTAAATGTAAATGTAAATGTATGCTTGCATATGTGTATGTGTTTGTATTTGTGTGTGTGCATGTGTGGATACGTACGTGTGTGTGATTGTGTGTGCATTTGTGCATGTGTATGCATGTGTATTGTATGTATTCATGTGTGTGTGTGTACGTGTGTGTTTGTTGATGTGTATACATGTGTGTGTGTGTGTGTGTGTGTGTGTGTGTGTATGTGTATGTGTATGTGTGTGCATGCATTTCTGAAGGAGACACAAGTGTGAAAAGGAGTGGATAATTAATGCAGATGGAGCTACTTGAATTGCAAAGTAGCAGCGTTGCTCAAGGGTCTCGCCTATTTTCCTTAAATTCAAAACTTTTCCTAGGCATAATCCTGACTACCGACACTGTATTTACTGACACTAATACTTTAGTCAGTAATGCCATCACAGATGATCTGAAGTGCTCAATTAAATTGCTTTACTTTTAATGAGTAATTACATTATAATCACTATTACTGTTTCAAGATGTTTCATATTTTGGTGAACAAGACTTTATATATTCTGCTTATATTATCCTTATCCAATAGTCTGTACAGTACAGTATTCAGGTGAAGATATATATTGGTAGAAGTTCAACTATAAGTACACACACTCATGTAACGTTCCACTTACTCCAGTACTGTCGTCAGTACTCAGCAAGTCAGAATATATAGGGCAAGCCGTTACCTGCTGTGTGGGCCAAAACATCATCAAAAAAAAGAAAAAGAAATAAGACAAATAAATACCAGCAAATCAGATAAACTTTATAAACTAAAAGGAATACAGATATAAGCTATAACTGGAGTATCCAGTATTTTTTTTAGAATGCCATCTAATGCTGTTTATGATGAAGCTGTGCAATCATGACATTTTCATATCTATTTAATCAAAAATTAAAAGAGGAAAATTAGACTTAAAACAATGATACAAAATGAATGTTAATTAATTAGATTTAGTCAATTTGTCCACTTTCTTGGTTCCACTTATTGATGTAATTGAACTGGATTAATGTAGCTAACTAGGTGTCTAGTATCTAGAGTAAAAATGTAATTAATCTAGCACAAAAACAGTAGCCTGTTGACTTATATACTTGATGATTTTTCAAACCTTACACCATGCTGCACTTTCAGGTGATGCAGGTACATTATTAAGCCAAGTTCATCTTGACTGTATATAAATATATATACAGTCTAGCTATATAATTAACTGTATATACTAGCTAATTTATAGCTGATGTTTCAATTATGTTAGCCAAAATGAAAAGCTAGCAAGTCTTTTATAATCACAGGCTGTATGTTCCAAGCCAACACTTAAAATGCAATTAAAAAAAAATATGAAAGAATTGTATGGGTTTAAGTAACAGTATTAAGAATCAGTACTTGCTACAATCAATAATAAGAATAATAAGAATAACAATTTAGCTAGTTTAAAACATTGATGAATGAAATGACTTCTCTTTATAGTATAGCAATAATTGTCTGTAACACACACAAACAAAAAAATCAATTTTACGTATATAGCATTAAGAGAAAAGAGAAAGATATTTTTTTTCAAGTTTAATTGCATTGCAAGTTAATTATTTAAATAATGAATAATTAAGATGCAGAAGCCATGTTGACTACATTGGCACAGAAATAATATTAACAATTTGTGATGCTTAATTACCACTAATGAAACAGGTGGTGTTTTTAGATTCCTTCAGTTCTGGTTGATCCTGCAATAATCTTGATTCCTTATCATCACATACCAGGACCTCTTCTGCTGTCACTTCTTGCATAGAATGTTCTAGTCTGTAACTTAGAGTGCGATTGTGGACATCCTTAGAAATCTCTCAAACTTCTTTGTTCTGATTGCAATACTGTGCACCATCACGGTGGAAATACTGTCATTTGCTGGTTCAGCCAAGGATGTTCAACTGAGGAGAATTAGTGTATGTAAACTTTTACCATATCTACAGTCAATAAAGTAAAACTAGCTCTGGCTTGCCTACTGTGGCTCCTCTTGCCCTTCAGACCTACCTGTTTCAACCTGATGCTCTACTTCTGCATTTGTGACTCACTTTCTGCTGTTAGTCATAAAAATCTGATATGGCACAGATTTTTTTTTTTTCCAAAACATTTCATAATGTTTGACATTATAGTATACAACTAAGGAATCATAATCCCACCATCAGGTGTCACCTTTCTGGAAAAAGGTGCCAAAGCATTCGGGCGCTCACGACCAGACTGTGTAAAAGTTTCTTTCCACAAGCCATCAGACTCCTCAGTAACTGAACTGAACTGTACTAAGCACAATACACACACACACTCAACTGTTTGGACTGCACTGAGATACACCAAAAACACAATCTTCCAATATACATCCATTCTACAGCGCCACCCATATAAACTGTTTACATGCTGTTTTGCAAACAGTTTTTGCTCTTTTCACATGCTGTCTTTCACATTTCAGTCAATTGATGTTTTGCACAATAGATTACAATACCTCATATAACTGCTGCTATTGTATTAAGTGTTCATTCCAGTATTTCTGCACATGTACTATAGAATGTACAGTATGTACCCTGGTTAGCACATCTTTTGTTTATTGTCTTTTGTGTATAGTCTTGTAGTATTTTGTACAGCTTATTTGCACTGTCTTTTGTCTTGCACTGTTTGCACCAGGTTGCACAGATGCACTGTGTATGTCTATGTAGCTCTGTATGTAGCGCATGGTCCTGGAGAAACCTCCCATTTCACTATGAACTATATATGACCTGACTTGAGTTGACTTCACTTGACTTGACTTGACCCAGAAGATGTGAATTTTTATTCCATTAAATCTCAGGGATTTTTGTCATTGTCGCTGTCACCTCTGGCTCTTACATTAAAATCTACATCCACATCTGGATTTCTGTAAAGCTGCTTGGTGTCATAAAACTGGCCTAAAAACAAACGGCTCAGCAGCGTCAGCGAGAATGATTCTGTAGCTTCACAAAGTCACAAAAATCATTTTATGTTTAGATTTAACATTACTATTTTACATTGTTATCATTGCAATAATGATTAGGTGTGTGTTATTAGAAATCTTGCAACTGGAAATGTGAATAGGCTAGTGATAAGTACTGTACAGGGATTTATCACATAGTGGAGTATGGAGTCCATCAGCTGCCATGGAAACTGGCTTGGGATTATGGACTAGTTTAGCTGTACAATACAATTCATGCACACAATACATCACATTCTGTAATGTTTGCATTCTGAGCCGTTGCATGTAATAGAATAGCACATCATACTAATGCATGTAACATAATGTTAAATATTTTACATCACATTCTCTTCTTAATTCTTCTTATTTCTATTTATTCTTTTTTTAACTAAGTTCTTACATTTTTTTATTTATATGCACAGGGATTTCATTTCACTGTATATAACAAGGTATATAATTGTATTTGTGACAAATTTTGAAATCAAATCAGGTAAGGATGCTGATGTGAAATGTTATTTTACACAAACTGATGCATGAATGATCAAAAGCAAAGTAAGTAAACAAAACCTTTTAAAAAATCGGAAAGAATTCCAATCCATCCTATATCTACCTATTTTAATTGAAAAGATCAAAAAGATAATTAAGTATAAGACACTAATAATGGGATATATGTACATATATTGACATATTTTGCCATATTTGTAGACATTGTGGTGAATCATTGTGGCAAAAACAGCTTCTGTTTCCCCTGAGCTTACTTGAATACTAATTCAAGAGAAAGAGCTTTCTGAATTCACAGTCAACATGATTAACAGGCAAGTCACAGTGTCCTCTTATCATGATTGTCCCAATGTTACTAATCCAAAGTCTTAGATTTTTTTCTCTGAGCTGAAGAGATGGTTCTCCTTTAAACAGTTGTAAAATTTTAAACATATGTTTACATACATACATACATACATACAGTATATACATACATACATACATACATACATACATACATACATACATACATACATACATACATACATGTATATATACATATGTGCAGTGGGAAAATGAAGTATTCAAAATGTCAAAATTCTTTTTAAATTATTCACAGTTCCAATGCAGCAATTCACATGAAATTTTATTAACTCAAGAAATGTCACAAAAAAATCATAATTCATAATAGTACTCTCTCTCTCGCTTTCTCCCTCTCTCTCTCTCTCTCTCTCTCTCTCTCTCTCTCTCTCGCTTTCTCCCTCTCTCTCTCTCCCTCTCTCTCTCTCTCTCTCTCTCTCTCTCTCTCTCTCTCTCTCTGTCTCTCTCTCTCTCGCTCAGCTAGTCATTGTTGAATTATTGTGTTAAAAAATATGCAAGCTAGATATTCAGTAGTGGAGTGGATTAGAGTAGAGTAGAGTTTATTGTATTAATGTTTAATAGTACCCAAGTATTGTATTATTACTGCAATTACAACAACAATAAATAAACCAACACCATTCTGTTACAATTCCCAAGTGGTCTGGTCATGGCTCTTCCCTGGGTCTTATGAAGTTGACACTTTTATGAAGTGAGTGTCTACAGTGCAAAAATCTATATTAAAAACAACATTCGTGACAGAGTATCACACATTTAAGTGTCATTAACCAAAATGCTTGTATCAAGACTGGTGAAACATTGCTTGATGAAGAGGATGATCACAAAATCGGCAAGTTACAACTTTGTGTATGGAAAACAATTACAATTATAAATTATAACTGAATTTATTGTAGTTGATTTAATACATTGTGGGTTTTGTTGTTCCATATAATTTTGCAGGTTTTTTATTTAGGTTGTATAAAGGCTGTAACATGCAGTAGGTTACCTCATTTGCTTCCTTTTATTTGTCAGAAAGCTCTATAAGGTTGCACTGTGATGCAGCTGGTTGCCTTCCATGTTGGATTATAACCTGTCTCTTGCACTCAGGCTACTTATCATGGATTTCCTCTGGTTTCTCCCATTTTCTTCAACTTCCCCTAAAAAATTAGCAGTAGGTTGATTGCTTTAGAAAGATCGCTCCTAGGTGTGAAGGAGTGTGTCTGCTGTGTCCCATGGTGTCCCATGCAGAGTGTATTCCCACCTGATGTCCATTGTTCCTGATGTAGGCCCTAGATCAGGTGTGTCCAGACTTATCCAGATACAGCCAGTGTGGTCACAAGATTTCATACCAACCATAAACATGCCACACCATAGTATTTTAAAAGCCAAGGTCAACTGATTAAACGTGTGCAATCAGATGTAGCTCCAGCTTGAGAGGGAAGCCTTGGAGGGAAGCCTTGCACCCATGATCGGATAAGCATGGATACAACTGTCCTAGATTCACCACGACACTGACGAGGAGAAAGCAGTTACTGATAACACTCTTCTCCCTAATGATCAGCAGATGGAGACATTTATCTGTCATAAAAAAGCTCTTAGTACCACTTGGTGGCAGCAAAGTCTAAAAAGGGTACAAGAATTTACAATTTGAGTGAGAAGCAAGAAACCAAAGGAATAAAATATTTAGAGCTAACAATGTATGTTTCAATGTAAATGTTGAAAAAGATGCAGTTAATACAAAAGATTCATTGATACAACTTCAGGATAACTCTATAAATATTATGGAGTAATAAGGCAAAGAGTTTGATGCCATCATTAACGACGTGCTCTCGGTTCAACAGATACCTAAGGATAAATGTGCCAGTTCTCCTGAATTAGGTACTCAGGTTGAAGACGGTGTTGCTGATGAAATGACATCCTTATTTGCAAAAGTAACACTTCCTTTATTCATGCCTTGCAGAAATCATACTGTTTTAACACCCTTATTATCCACATTAAAGCCCATCCTGCTCCGTATCAACCCCCCACTGCTGTAATCAACACATTCAGCTGTACCACTGATGGATGAGACAGGAAGAGGTAGCCCCTGCTGACAGGAAGCTCATTTTGAGTGACAGGTGTGGTCATGCTGTTGGGCTAGGCGCTACCTTAAACAATGGTCGTAAATGTCAGTAGATGACAGCAGCTGTTTAAATGACAATTTGGCTTGTTTATTCAGACGCTGAATATCACGTTTAGTGAAGGCAGTCCACCTCATCTCACTGCCATCAGCCTGATATATGGCTCAAGCTCTTTTTCCATAGAATAAGAGTGTGTTTTATGTTTTGAGTCATTTGCAGTTCCTTTTATTACATGCACCATGTTTACAAGTTTTTAAATGATTCTAGTGTCCCTTTTAAATAAGACGTTTATAATGAGTGCAATAAAATGTGTTATTTTAGTATACCAGATTTCTGTTTATGTACAGCAAACAAAAGCCTCAGAGCTGCTGAAGAAAGAAGAATCATAACCATGTGACGGTTAATGTTCAGTGAAGCTCTCACACATACTCTGAGAAAGGTGTGGCCAATTCAAACACTGTTTAGTCTCACGTCTCATTCTTATCAAGTCTATTGAATCGCTGGATCTAGGTTCCATTTTCTTTTAGTCCATCCCTTTCCATCTTTCTCTTCAACCTTTTTTTTGTCTGATTCTCAAGGTTTCTAGTGGAAAGAATGGTTCAGAGAGAAGTGCATTCATACAGAGAGCAAGCGAGAGAGAGGGAGAGAGACAGCGAGAGAGAGAGGGAGAAAGAGAGAGCGAGAGAGAGAGAGAGAGAGAGAGAGAGAGAGAGAGAGAACTGATCAGCTTTTATAAGATCCTCACTTTGGCCAGGACCTAGATGAATGTGCTCTATCAGTCTTGAACCTTTTCAGATAAGACCATTTTTCAGGTTTGCCATCCATTAGCACCTACTACTGCATCCATTAACTTGTTAAACTCACAAGAGGGCATATTCTATGTGATAATGTCTATTCTTAAAAGCACTATACAAATTAAAGTGCCAGCACTTGCATATACTCTGTAATCTTGTTCTATGTTGATTCATAACCCCCCAAGAAAATTAGACTTTACTAAGTAGAAGGATATCAGGGTGATATCGCAAACTCTCTATGCCCTTTATGATATTGCCCTACCAATTATTTTTCCGGCCTGTCTGATTTGGAGAGGTGCTTATTATGATATTGACGATTAATTCATTGTCATCATTTAACACAGGAAATTATGAACTTTAAAATATTATTTTAATAAATTTGCAATTGACATGGATGTGCTTGAAACTTAATGCTTGTAAATAACTACATTTCTATTAAAAAAACTGTAAATCTTACTTCTTGTATTTTCATTTAGACCTTTAAAACACCTCAAAGATTATATAAATCTGGTCATTTGCACACCAAACCATAAACTTTGCACAGGAACCACTAGTTAACCTCATACATTAAATGGAAAAATAAAGAAATTGTTGGATTGCACACAAATAAAGCCATGAGTAAACATATTGAAACCACAAATGAAACCACAATTAAAAAATGAAATGTCCCGATATCTATTACTTTTTATTTTTTATTTTACGTTACCTTTTTGAACATTTTTTTTAAATTTCATGACATGACATAATCACCATACTGTACATTATGTGTAATTGTGTTTTCTTGTCTAAATCATAATGATTGTGATAAATAAAAGCCACCAGGGGCCAGTCAGTGACTTAAAACTCTTGACACTAACATAATCATTTAATATGTGGTCATAAATCAAACTATGTGATGACTTCAAGACCGTAAACTGACACAATAATAAAACTGATAGTTAAACCAGGGTAAATGCAATAGGCTTTAAAAGCAGTCCCTCGTTATCACTCTTGGAAAAATCAAATGATTTCATACTGTATCGTATGTTTCACCATTTTTATAACATGTTTAAGATTTTAACATGTAGTGCATGTGTTTTCATATTCATGTGTGGTTTTTTAGGTGTTCATTAATTTTATTTTTTTAATAAATGAATCATTTTTATTTGACATGATTCATTTCTTTGCTATTGGTTACTAATATGGTGTCTTAGTGGTTAACATGTTTACTTCATACACCAGGGTTGGGGGTTTGAGGCTTGGGGCAGTGGTGGCTCAAGTGGTTTTAAGGCTCTGGATTGTTGATCAGAGGACTGGGAGTCATGCTGCCACCGCTGAACAAGGCCCTTAACCCTCCCTGCTCCAGGGGTGCTGTTCAATGGCTGACATAGAAAAAAAGCAGGATATCCAAAAAAAGAATTCCACTGTTATGCAATGTATATGTGACAAGCAAATGCTTCTATTCGATATTCTATTGATTCCCACCTCTCCCCTCTGTGTGTGGAGTTTGCATGTTCTTCCTGTACTTAGGGGGTCATGTGACATAGGCTGATTGACATCTCTAAATTGTTTGTGTGTGACTCTGCCCTGCGTTGGGTTGGTATCCAGGGTGTCCCCTACCTTGTGCCAGACTCCCTGTGATGTTGTGTACTGTAAGCTCTGCAGAAAATGAATGAATGTACTCATATGACACATATTTTTTGGCATGGCACATTGAAATGCACTTTCACATGTCTTTCACCTGTGGTCACAGGATACACACTTAACCACAATCAGGTGGGAAGACATATGATCACATGGGAATGTATGTAATATTTTCTATAAGAGGTAGATTGTACAGATGCCCTTCTGCTTGCACTGGTGAAAAACATTAGCTTCTCTCATTACTGAGGACATGCACACATCAATACGCACACATTTCTCTCTCAATAG
Organism: Tachysurus vachellii; assembly: GCF_030014155.1. Classification (NCBI taxonomy): domain Eukaryota; kingdom Metazoa; phylum Chordata; class Actinopteri; order Siluriformes; family Bagridae; genus Tachysurus; species Tachysurus vachellii. The sequence goes on from NC_083477.1 coordinate 13,076,335, forward strand.
CACGTCTCCACTTACTGACCCTGCAAATCCACATATCAATTCACAGACACACACAAGATTCTCAGATAAAGTTTATGTGCTTTAATGGGGATAGCTGATCAATGATTAATGCTTTAAATAAGCATTAAAATCTGTTTAATAGTGCAGTTAGGGATTTCTTTATTTTCATGTAGCAAGACCTTATTGTGAGACAAAAAGATCCAAAGCAGAAATCAAGCGATAATGTGAGTAGTGTTTTGACATTTAGTGGCATTAACTACATTGGGAAAGATTTATGGATAATATATATTTCAAAACAGTCGGAAAATATGACATTCATTAATTTCATGGCTAGACATTGGTATTTTCCTTCATAAAATAAACTCCAAGTTGAATGTGATTAACAGAAATTCAGCCGTATGGAAAGTCCCTCAATGTACAGTACTTCTAGAAAGTATTTACCCCTAATGATTATTTTATTTTTGCTGTATTGCAGTATATAAGTATATTAGAATTGGAAAGTTTTCACCTTTTGCAGTTTTTGTTTCTACTTTTAATTTTCTTGTGCATTCTTGTGCAATGTCAGTACCATTGAATTTGGGAGGTCTTGCAGCTAATATGACTGTCACGAGGAACAAGGAACTGCCCATGAAGCTTCAAGATGAGGTTCTTGAGAGGAAAAAACCTAGAGTTATAAAAAGCAAAGCACAGAGTCTTCCTAGGAGCACTGTAAAATCCATTATAACAAAATGGAAAAAAAAAAAATATGGCACAACCCAGACACTTGTGAGTCATCTGCTCTAAAAGCAATGCATAATGTTAAGCACAGGCCAAATAAAGCCCAGGTACAGTATCATCATTCCTACTGTCATGGATGGTGGTGGTAGCATCATTCTCTGGGGTTGCTTTTCAGAAGAAGGAACTGGAAACAAATTCATTTGAGAAGATCCTCTTTCAGTTTGCCAGAAATATGTCAAGATTCGCCCAAAAAAAAGTGTTGTGTTTTGGAATGGCAGAGTCAAAGCCCAGATATAAATCCATATGAAAATCTGTGACATGACTTGAAAATTGTCCACAAATATTCTCCATGTAATTTGGGAGTTTTTAAAATTTGCATTAATGAATAGAGAAAATGCCAAAGTCAAATGTTCTAAGCTCATGGAGACACATCAAATCTGTAACTGCTTGGGAGAAAAAATGCATTATTTATTGATCATAAAGAGTAAATATTTATCAATTTAACAGTATCTTCTGGCTCACCCTTGTAGTTATACTCTAATGCTACTATTGTCTGGAGTCCCTGATTGCATCTTTAACCTTTAACTGACAGTGAACATTACTTCTAACTTCTTAAAAATCTCTCTCTCTCTCTCTCTCTCTCTCTCTCTCTCTCTCTCTCTCTCTCTCTCTCTCTCTCTCTCTCTCTCTCTCTTTGATTGGCTATATTAAATTGTCTTTATCATGTGAATATTTGTGTCTGTGGTGCCCTGTGCAGGAGTGGCATGAATTATACTGACTTGTACATAGTGTTACCAAGATTGGCTTCAGATTCACAGGGGCCCTGACCAAGATAAAGCACTTACTGAAAAAGAATGAAAATTTATACTTACTCTTAAAAAAGTACACAATTAAAGTATATTATTTCAGTATTATTATTATTTTTTTTTTACAATTTTTATATAATTGTACATTTACTGTACATTTCATATTTAATGCTGTTGTATCATACAACAGTACAATTCCTGTTCGACTATACAGATTGGTTAATCTTAAAAATATCTTGAATGAGATTGTCTAGTTAAATAGATTTTTATTTTTGAACACCTGATATATGATTTTTAAAATGCTGAATAAACCTCTCTGATTAAATATTCACTTAAGCTTTTACAAGCTATTTCAGCTCTCAGAAAACCTGACGCTGATACCCAATACTGGATGGAGGATGCAGTAGCATAGAAATATCGAGTAGGATGAGGATGCATCTTACCTGACCAGATATGTGGTCTTAGAGTTATACTTTTCAGGTATGTGTGATTAGATATCTGAAAAGTACTGCTAGACAAAAGCAAAGCTTTGTGTGATCTCATGTAACTTTTGCCCCAGGCTCATAGCTGTGTCACACTATGACATAAATTCTCCCTTAGTGCATCTTGTCTCTTATAAATCCTCCATCTTGCTAGAGAATTGGTCTACATGCCTGTGTGTATATCGTGACTATATCTCCCTCTCTGCATTCACTTTAAAATATGGTATTGCAATCTAAACCAGGCTGGACGTGCGACTGCTTGCGATGTGGTTTATTGCATTCCCACACACAGAGAATGTAAAAGAGGGACAGATTTACACACAGGAGAGTAAATAGTGAACAGGAAAGATACACTGCACCTTGTGCCATTGTAATGCCAGGGGTTGAAGAATAGACACAGACTTCTAACTGCTCAAATGTGTTCACATTTCCCTCACACACTGGAAAATAAAGAGGCTATAAAAATGTTTCTCAAACTGATACAGAATAATTATGCAGAAGCTATCAGTAGGACCAATAACGTTGTACCAGTAATGTTTATTATCCTGTAAGAAATGCAGGAATGAACATGAACAAAGTCCTTAACAAAAACACAACACATCATATTTATACATCATTTATTTCAAAATCTTAACTGTCCCTGAGAAAGCACACACTATTGAATTTTAATTATAATAATAATAATATTAAAATCAGTTGATAGACAAATGTACAGTATCCTCTGTAGCGCTCTCTATCTGATGGTAGTTACACAACACTCTTGGCATGCCCTCCTTTTGTAGATGCTTTGGCATGTGTCTGAGGCAGAGCATGCTTGAAGCTCACTTTGCCAGCATAATTCTAATTTATGTCCTATTGGGATCCATCATTTGACCAACAAAAGTCATTTAGCAGATCATTCTGGCTGTCTTTGATTACAGTAAACCAGACCTCCATTCAGAAATCATCCAACTGGCACCCAGTACATGACCAGTACAAGTGCAGCGAGATGAGGAGAGCTCAATATGCAGAAAGCAATAGATCTTTTTTATTATTTCTGGTTTGTTTGCTAGCCTAATTATTCGTTTATTTATTTAGTTACTGCATACGTCTATTGATCTATATTTCAAATCTTACCATACGTCAAATACAAAACCATATAACAGATGTTAAAATCATTGCAGCATAAAGAAATTAATGGGGCAAAAATAATTAAAAGAAAATGGCTAAAGAAAATACCCTCAAAATGGCAGCAAAGAAAAAGACACAATGTAAATGGAAGCTGTAAGTTGTAACAGCTGATATGTAAAAGGTTTATTTATTTATTTATTTATTACTTATATTGGAAGTGCTTGTAGATATAAAATGATACATATTACAGAATTAATTAAAAATTATGACCTGCAGCAATAGGTACAGTGCTTACTGGGGTAACATTTTCATAGAAAGACATATTTTTTTTCACACATATGTTTCTAACTTCAAAGTAAATCGGGATGTCAAATATAATATCAGGTGCTTATTCATAAGATGTTTTAAGATTCATCTAAAATTTAATGTAAGGATATCCCAACAGAGGTAAAAAAAAAAGGTCTCACACCAAAAACCAACAGTGTTCTGATATATTTTATATCAGACCTGCAGCAATAAAATTATACTACAGGTTATACTGTTATATACTTCATCAGTTAAAAAAGTAAAAATTGTATTTTCTCATCAGAGACATTAAGTGAATCTATTAAGTGGTTTAAAAGCAGACTTGCATAGGGTCAAAGGTTAGTGAGGGCATGTTTAATCCCTGCACTGATTGAATCTGTCACTTCTCGTTGTTTATGCAGCTGCGAGGATCGCAGGATGGAGTGAGTGAGGGTAGGGAGAGGGTGCAAGAATCTGTGACCTTTGACCTGTGCCCCCTGAAGCACGCAAACATGGTTGGCATGGTGTGAACCCCAGAATACAGTGGCCTGAGTGGCCGGCGCTGAAGTGTTAAGCCTCTTGAGTGTAATGACCTTAACAGCACTATGTCACTCACTCTTACACACACACACACACACACACACATACATGCCCAATATAGTATTCTAATCCTACAGTGTCCTAATCAAGTTAAACTGATATCCTTGGAGGTTTGATAAAAAAAACAGAAAAACCTCACTACTTCTACTTGATGCCTTCTCTGTTATTCCAAATATTGAAATCTTAAACATACATTAAATTTTAAACTATCGCATTTGCACACAGCTTTTCTCCGGCATTATGTATAAATTTGCTAAAATGTACACTTCCACACACTCTTCCTTTTTTCCCGAGGTAGCATCTGAATGAGCTCGACATCAGAGCCACTGCTTTGCTGTGGGTGTAGCTGGATTTGGGACAATGCTTGGCAATCAAAAGCAACGATCCTGGCTACATTGAGGCCAAGTTTCTGATTCCTTATGTCATTTTCAACTTGCATGGTCCACGTCTTCTTTGTTGCTGATCGCTGCACTTTCCACTGTGTGTGCCACTGAGAGCTGAAACGTCTGTTTGGTAGCCGGCTGGATTTCACCGTGCAAGTGGCCAAACCATCAGAACCATTGTCTTTGGATTTTCTTAACTGTGGCCTGTTGTGATGTTCAGCTTGCTGTGAATTCTCCAGGACCATTTACCTCAAATATTTAAACTCTTGACCTGTTTAGTTTGGACACCATTGAGGGGGACAATGGATTACAGTCCATCAGTTGCCAGGATCTTGGTTTGAAATGATTTTCAAGGCATAAAACTGCATGGCATGTGCAGTGTTGTCAAGAATGTCTAAGGCCTCTGCTATAGGCTCTGTGAATATGGCACTGTCATCTGCAAACATCAGATGGGTAACTAAGTGGTTTTCATGGTACGGAATGTTTTCCTAATAATTGCTACATTGAGGGGCAGTGGAGAGACAATGTCATCCTGGAGAACTGGGTCTGGATGGAAAACTCCTTAGACAGATTATTTTGACTGTGCACAAAGCTATATATTGCTTGGAGGAACAACACGACTTTCTGAGGCACATGCTAATTTTTCAGTGATTTCCATAATGCTGGCCAATGCACACAGTTGAAAGCCACTCTAAAGTCAACAAAAATGATGACATTTTGCTTTCCATTTTATAGAGTGATCAAATGTCTTTCATGAAGACTTTTTGCTGATGATCGAGCGCACATCATAGCCTCTGCAAATCTTTGAACTGTCACATTTTTCAAGATTGGCTCACTTCCACACTACCTCTGTGTCCCAGCTTAAATGTTAATTTAAACTGTTCCTCAAAATGTTCTTGATTTGCTACAGCCTGTAGAACATCTTTAGAAAGAAATAAAACCATTACCAATCCAAAATCTTTGAAAAATGCACATTTGACAAAAGATTAACTCAAGAAACATATATCTATAAGAGGTTCCCTGTATCCTTGGTAGAAAGGTCTATTATTTCAGAAAAGTCTAGAAGCTTTAACCCTTTTTACCAAAGCCAAAAGATGGAATTTCCATCTGTTTTGTGGTGCCCATGTTTAGCATTGAATTTGTCATGTCACACTCCATACTGGTGATTCATGGCTCATATAAAAATAGACACGCATGGCTTTGCCTACTAGGAACAATATTTTCAAGTTCCAGAAACTTCTCATCTTCTACTTGCTGCCTTCTCTGTTGTTCCATAATTTTGAAAGCTAAAACAAACATTATATGTTAAACTACTGCATTTGTGGCATTTCCCTCACATTATGTATAAATTTGTTATGGCCACACCACACATCTCTTTTCCTTCTTACTTTTTTCCTTAGCTAGCATCTGAATGAAGGTGATATCAGAGCAGAACGGAATGCTAGTGTACTGGTAAAAAAAAAACGGTTAAGGGACTATATTCAGAGCTCTAAATGTTTGAGAGAAACTCTGTAGAAGTTTATGAAGGTTTCTCTTTCAGAAAAAAAAAATCCAAAGATGTCTTGATGCAGTCCTTTTTCTTATCATGTAAAAATGCTGCAAATAAAATGCTATAGATTTTTTTTGTTTTTTATGTAATTCCAATGCTTGCAGAACAACTAATATTTTTAAGAAATATTGGAAATAAATTTGCTGTTGGTGTGAATATGCTGGTGGTGGCACTGTGCACCTTGTGGCCCAAGTCAGCAAAAAAATTAGATAAATTAAAATTGGTGTAGAGTAATTGGAAAGTGCATAATGGCTTCTCATTGCTCTAAATGTGGGCTGAGACAGAGTACAGGTGGTGGAAGTTGAGGTTAATTTTAATGTGTGTGTGTGTGTATGTGTGTATGTGTGTGTGTATGTGTTACCCAGTGGGGGACAGCAGATCACCTTACATTATCCTCTGAACTTCAAACGGTTAAAATCGTTAAGACTGTGAGCAACACACAAAATCAGAGGGGGTTCCTCACAGCTGTACTCTTCGTAAATTATACCTTCCATAACGTGAGTGTGTGTGGGGGTGGGATGGGGTGGGGGTGGGGGGTGGCGGTTGTGGTACTGTTAGTGTACAATGTACAGTTGGCACTATGCCCTATACAGGAGATATAACATTAGATAAATGGTCAAATCAAATATTCTTGGTAGCTTCTATAGTAACATGTATGTGATGTGATTTTAACTTTGTTCCTAGGATGAACTCTTTATAAACTGTGATACCACCAGGAAAAAGGAATTAACAAAAGATAAATTAATGAAAAAAATAACAAAGATTAGGCCATGTTTCACCCACTATTGAAGTGATCCAAAGAAGGACAACCAGCAAATCAGCGACAGGGACAACAGTGGTGTAATGTAATGTGTGATGTAAGTTGTTCACTTACCCGTCCCTGTACACATTAAGAATACACCTACAAGTACATAAATGAGTAGTGCTTGACCTCTGTAACATCTCCATCTACAGTTCCTTTGCCAGACAGCCAGAGGGAACCCTCACCCAAATTCTAGCACTTCCAGGTTACCCAGTCTCATCCGGGTTAAGCCTATTAAGATATTGCGCATGCTAGTACACAATGCAAAGTATTAACAATGTTTTATTGTGTACCAAGCCATGTTTTTTGTTTTCTTAGTTTGACCTAGCTTCCATTTCTTGTTCTGTCATTATTGTGTACTGTGTTTTGGATTTGTTTGCCATGTGGACTGTCTTTCTGTTTATATGAACTGTGCCTGCTTACTGACCATGCTTTCTGGTTATCATTTGGATTTGTTTGCCTGTGGATTTATGATTAAACGTCTGCACATGGATTCTGCTTCCAAAAATCTTTCATTGCTCATAAAGGGGAGTTGCTTGCAGCCTACCAAGATCAGCTAGCTGCACTTATTCACCTCATGCAAGCTATGCATAATCCTCACCCTAGTATGCCCAACCCCACTAGGATGGCACTTTCTGACAAATTTGATGGTTCTGTTGATAGCTGCAGGGGACTTGCAGAGACAGTGTGAGATCTTCTTCAACCACCAACCTGAGATTGGTGGCCAACTATTCTGTAAAATGTAGCCCTTTAGAACATTCAGCTGAGCAAAAAATGGGTGTCCCCCAAGGAACACCCATGCTGCCTTAGACACCAGCTTTTCTTCTAATTCGAATGCTTCTGACACTCGGGCCATCGCCTTCACATTACAAGTTGGACTGTTTCATGCAAATGAATTGCCACTTTAAAAAGTCTCCTCCCCATCCAATCCCATCATCCTTAGGTTTCCTTGGCTTAATGCCTATAACCCATTGATCTCCTGGCAATGCAAGAATTTGTCCCGCTGGTCCACCCACTGCCTTGACTACTGTTGCAAATCCACAACATCCTACCACCCCCACTGACCATGGGATTGTACCATAGAGCTACTACCCAACAACTCACATCCATGAAACTGAATCTACCCTTTTACCATCCCATAGATGCAGGCCCTGGAGGATTACACAGAGGAATGCAGGAATTATCTGTTCCTCCACCTCCCCAGCTGCATCCAGGTTTTTGTTTATGGAGGAGAAGGATGGTGGACTGAGGCCCTATATCGATTATCCCCTACCATTGGTCCCACCAGCCTTAGAACAGCTTCATGAGGCACGGATTTCCACCAAGTTGATCTTGAGGAGTGCATTCAACCTTATATGTAAATGTAAGGGGAACAGATCGAAAACGGCCCATTGTCATGACCCGGGGTCACTATGAATACCTGTGTATGCCATATGGTCTTACCAATGCATCAACGGTTTTTCAATCTTATGTTAATGAGATCTTCAGGGTCTTATTAAACCACTATGTGATCATTTAAATAGATGACTTTCTCCTCCCATATACTCTTAATCTCCCTTTCATGGTCAAACTGGACACCTCCTGTAGTGCTGCTTTCCAGTGTCCTCCGCAAAAACTCTTTCCATTCACGCTCTTCTCAATTCACAAAGGAAGCTCAACCTGGCAGAGGCAAATTTGACGTGGGTAACCATGGACTACTATCTATCAAAGTGGCTTGAGCCACTGGCTCAAGGGAGCTCGCAACCCCTTTGTTAATGGACCATATAAATTCTAGAGTATATCAACGATGCTGAGCAACTTAACCCCCAACAAGCTAGATGGACCATCTTCTTCACCCAGTTTAATTTATAGTGACATATTAAATTGGATCTAAGAATAGTAAGGCAGATACCCTTTCTCACCTTCATGACCCAGTTAATGAACCCTAGACTCTGGTGCCCATTTTGCCACCATCTGTAATCATCACTTCATATGCTGGGACATTATGAAAGGAATTCAAAGAGAGCAAAATGGCCCTCACTGACCTCAGATGTTAAGGACTATGTGACATCCTGTCCAGTTTGTGCACAGACCAGAACCTCCCACCAGCTACCAGCTGGTTTATTATAACCTATGCCAATACCCCACCGTCCATGGTCACACATCACGGTGGCCTTTGTTATTGACCTGCATTATTCCCTCACGATCACACCACAATGTTACTGCCGGTAGATTGGTTTTCCAAAGCCTGCCAGTTTGTACCCTTAAAGAGCCTCCCCACAGCAATGGAGACACTCCTTGAACATGTCTTCTGAAACTACGGACCTCCCGAAAGATGTAGTGTCAGACCGAGGCACTCAATTCACACTTGTTTTGGCGAGCATTTTGTAAACATGGGAATATCTTAGAACTGAGAACACTATCTTAAAACGTACTGCAGCCAGGGCCTGCCTCATAACCTTCCAGTATGTTCTGGGTTATCAGCCACCACTGTTTACTTGGTTGGGTAAACCCTCTAACATACCCAAATCAATGAATGGTTTCTGCGAAGCCAGGAGGTGTGGGAAAATGGGCACTTGCAAATAAAAAGAGCAAATTGCACCCAATGACTACAAGCTAACTGTAGAAGGTGCCTCCACCCACACCTGGCAAATGGTGTGGCTGTCCACTAAAAATCTCAGGATAAAATTACCCAGCAAATAGCTCATCCCAAAGTTCATAGACCCTTTCCAGATCATATGGCAAGTTAACCTGTTAACCTATCGACTACAGCTACCCCCAACTACTGCATATGTCCATTATTTCATTTCTCCTTGCTAAAACCAGCTCGAAACACTCCCAGAACAGACAACCAAGAGCCTCAGTCTCCACCATCAGTAAAAATTTTAGACCTCTCATTGATTACTGAGTTACATACACTGCACCTAGGTGCGTCCAAGGAAAAGAGCATAAGGAAGTGCCCCTAAAAGTACCCTAACATCTTCATTCGCAGTTCTTCTGCCAGACCAACAGAGGGAACCCTCAAATGAATTCTAGTACTTCCAGGTTAATCCAATTTAGACTATGCATATACTAGTACATGATGCAAAGAAATAACAATGTTTTCCTGTGTAAAAATCTGTGTTCCTTGCCACAGTGTCCATTTAACCTAGAGTGATTATTTGAGTGATTATTTGAGTTATTATATTCTTCCAGTTTGTACCCTTAAAGGGCCTCCCCACAGCAATGGAAACAGCTAGGACACTCCTTGAACATGTCTTCTGAAACTATGGAGCTCCCGAAAGATGTAGTCTTTGAAACAATCTGGCCATTTTCCTCTGCCCTTTCTTAATAATAAGGTGTTTTTACATATATATCTGTAGCTCACGCAGTGTTTTTGTTTTTCACACCCTTCTGAATAAACTGTTGAAACTGTTGAGTGTTAAAATCCCAGATCAACATTATTTTAAATACTCAAACCAGAGAGAGAGATAGATAGACTGGCCACCTGTTTTTGTTTTTGTGTTTATATAGTTCTTCCTTCATTTCTTACTTTTTAAAAATGTACTAAATTGGTCAATTGTTTATAATGTACTCTCTAATGCACTTTCTGTGTGTGTGTGTGTTTTGATTTTCCAACCAAATGATTACTTGCATCAGAGGTATTAATAGCTCTTTGGACTTCATTTTGAGAGAATCAAAATCAACAGATTTCTTAACAACAGAATCCAAATCCAAAAGCCACATATGAAATCAACTCTAGACTTTTTATCTGCTTATCTGCAAGTGAAAGAACCAGGAAATAACACACACCAGGCAATGGAAAAGCGGTTTTGATCCCTTAAAAAATGAGATCAAGTTTTATTGTTATTTTTACTACATATAGCTGGTACACAGTGTAATGTTCCTCCAGGACCACTGCAAAACTACAAAAATCACAGAATTACATCAGACAAAACAGAAATTACCCTATTTACTCCTACCTAACCCATTTTCTCCTTGTTTTCTTGACCATGTTAGAGAATTTACACTGTAGGTGGGAATGTATGTATGAGTATGTATACCTGATGCTCTGCAATGGACTACCATTCTATCTAGGCTGAATTCTCTCAGTTTCTAAAATTGTGTCTACCTTTGCCAGGATAAAGACATCTGAATGAATAAATCGCTTTGATTAGTTTTCTATATGACTCCAATTATGCGATTTCATATGTTATATAACTGGTAGTATGTACAAAAGTGTGTATCTCTGTGACATATTTCCATAAAGGCATGAAACTTTCCTTTCCACACCTGAGAGATGGTGTGTTTAGATCCTTTCTCAATGCTATATACTAATTACTGCAGCTACAGAATAATTAAAACGAATAAAACATGCAATCATGAATATGTGATAATGAAGTTTTAGCCCATACACACCATGTTTGGCAAACATGGGGCTGGCATACAGCTGTTTGAGTTTGCTGCAAAACACTGAAATATGTTCCATCTCTCTCCAGATTTGAACATTGTTATACAAATATACTGATTGTTGGGCAATAATATTGAATTAAACTGTCTTAATAAAATAAAGACAGGAAACAAATCTTTGGGGACAATATTGTGTTAATATAAAATACATAAATTAAATAAATTAATAAATTAAAATATGTTGAAATGTTATGTTTTTGAATTTTGTCTTGAACCATGCAAATAACTCTGGAGCTGGATATTTGTCAAAGCCAGATGAGGAGCACAGCTTATTAGCAAAACAGCTTACATGTAAGGCAGCTGTATACTGACCTAAACTGCACAGCAAAGAGCTGTTCAAGGGCGCAATAGTGGCTCTTCTGCAGTCATGTGATTTGAACTCAAAAGCTTCCGGTCACCAGCGCAGAATCTTAACAGGAAAAGAAGAAAGTCAGATACAGACTATGAAAAGGGATGGAGTGAGTGAATGAGAGTGAGAAAGAGAAAAAGCAAGGGGAAAGGGGAAGGGGAGGGATCGATGAATCTCTTCACAATGAGCTATTCAGTGTGTATAACTGCCTCCATTCAGCAGCAGATGTGTGTGGGTGGAGCAACCCAGCGTGACAGAGCTGCCCAATCTCCCATCACTGAATCAGGATATGGAATTCATATAGAATGGATGGGGGGTGGAACATATTTCAACGCATTGTACAAATCCTAAAATGCGATTAGCCCTCAAGACTGCATGGTAAAAGGGCCCTTGTGTATGGACACTTGATCCCAGTCTCCATAAAGCTTGTGACATCATTGCTTACCTCTGACAAGAGAAGTCACTTGACTGTTCTAAACAAGGCCGCCTTTTTTTCTGACACACAGACATCTGATGTGCTTTCCTTAATGATAAAAAGCTGAACATGAAGGGATGTTTGTAGTGCTGCTGTTCTTTCTCTACACTCATATGAGCCTGAGGGAGGCAGTGTGTATTGTTTGGAGATTAATAGCTGGTCCCCTGTTTTCGAGTCTCTAGGGAGGCTTGGTGACCTTCTCGCTCAGGTTCCCCTTCCTCCTGACTCAGCAGCAGCTGCTAGCATACACACACGCACAGGCACACACACACACACACAAACACACACACACACACACACACACACACACACACACACACACACACTATAGGCAGTAAAACCTGGCACAAAGGGTACACAGCAAGAAGTCCTTGCTTATTAAACCTATTTAGCTAATTAGTTCATGCTCAATACTGTGCAGTACTCAATGCAGTGTATTTTAGAACAACAGGTGGGCCATTAAGGAAGGCTGTGAAAAACCTTTAAACATGTTCTCTGTGCTTTTAGTGAAGTGGTCAAACCTGAAGAACAATACTATTACAGGGTAGACAGAATATTCCAGGATTGCTGTTTGAATTTTCTTAGAAAAATTATGATAGAACTTGCCATATAAACTGTATCAGTCTCCACACACACACACACACACACACACACACACACACACACACACACACACACAGAGAGAGTTTACAGCCTTCGAGACCTGAGTAAACAGGGTCTGCGTGCTATGTACACAGGAACAGAATTTAGTGGGCTTTACCCGCTTCGAGTGTCATAAACACCCACAAACTTTCAGCCAAAAAACTTTCCCCACATGTGGTACAGCCAACTTGGTTGCATTCAAGACTAGCAGAGCACAACAGAAATCTGAGGATGATGTAGTTGATTAGCAGATTAGCTGTGCTTTAGTGCACAGAACATTAGGTTCAGTGTGCTGCTGGGACTGCTAACTCTAAATCCACATCTAGTGATTTATGTCTAAACGGCCAAGACAGAAGTCAGCCCAATGGATCCAGTTGGCTTATTTATTTCACTGAGCTGCATTCCCAGCTGTCTGATCAAGAGGAAAAGGAAAGGAAATTGACTCAGTTTTACTGCCAGTCACTTTCTGTCCTGGCATTGTCATGGAGCTACAGGCTACAGATTAGGTTCTAACAGGTGACAGACACTGATATGGCAACTGTATGACAGACACAAAACCAGGTACAACACAGGCTCTCTGTGAGATCTCTGAGTCCCATTAGCCAAGAGGGCATCCCCTTGTGACAAATCCAAGAAGGAAAAACACACGTACATCTTAATTTCCCAAGGTAACCTTTCAGCACTGAGGAGCACCTCTACCACACAGCAGTCACACAGTGCCCTAATAGATCTCCAGCAGCATGACCAGAGGGAGACACACTGTCTGTGTGTGTGTGTGTGTGTGTGTGTGTTCCTCCAAAGAGGCTCTGCCTTTGGTTAGAGCAGGCTATCAGCTCTGCTGAAAGGCTTCATGCTTCATCTCATTGTACTGCATTGTTATAGCACCAACTAATAAAAAGCAGCAGAAGACAATTACATACACATTGAACAAGAACAGTTTAAATACTAAACTGTCAGTTTGCACAATTTATTATTATAGCAAAGTTTTATACATAAATTCTTAATGCTATTCAGATATATATTATACATTTTATTTTAATTTTATATTTAAAATGGACTTATTTTGACAGGGAATAATTGTGGAAACTATGCAGGAGTTATGGGTAGTGTTTATTGGGCTCTGTGTCACCTACATAAGCCTAATATAAATATTTATAAAGATTTAAACCAACAGGCATCAACTCTAATAAAGACTGCATTCGATAACTTTGATGTTGAGTAGACACATAGAGTCAAGTGACAGACATTTATGACACTTTCCAGACTAAAATACATTGGACCCTTATCTAACTAACATTATTGAACATCTACTGAAAAATCAAATAATAGTACAAATGTCAAAATTCCCAACCAAATTCAATCTTTTTTAAAGCCAGAGAAAATATATTAAACTCCTTGTGAGTTATCATGGTTCAATGGCTTTGATAAAATGGCTTTGGTTGAATTAGGAAAATCATCTCTGTTGCAGAATAGCAGTCATTGATATTTTTACTGACTCTGAAGTATTTCTGTTAATTATTCTAAAAAGAAAATTCATAATTTTTATGAATACTTATGTATATTCTCTCAATCATATCAGTTCATTCTTTATAAGATATTTATCAAAACCCATAGCAATGACGATATCATAATAACATACTAACATACAGCGAGTTATGTATATTTTCTCAGGCTTTAAAATGTGACTTGGCTAAATTATTATGTGAAAATGTTTGCAAAAATTGCGAGTCTATGCCTCTTCGGAATAAACCTTTATAAATGTTTATCTTGGTTTGGTTGGTTAGTTCTAAAGAGCTTATGCATGACATTAATTAAAAACGCAACCAAATGCATAATTTCTTTGCATTAACCACTTGTACCCGTTCAAGGTGTTTTGATTTTTATTACATTTTACCTTTGTAAATCCTGTTAGTCTTGTAGATTCTAAGTCAGAAATAATTAGAAAATAATTATAAACAGGGTGTTTTGGTGCCTTTACCCCAACAGTTAATTGTTTTTTCTATAACCATGTACCATGTTCATTGCAAAACAATGTGCCTATTAAAACTGGCAATATTTTATTAATTAAAAAATTCTAATTTATATTTCCATTTAATTATATTATTATGTTCATTTGCTGTAGGAGTTCTCTCACCAGTCTCTTTTTTTCTCTTTCATGGTAAATGCACTCATTATCTTTTAAACAAACACTAGGGCTGTGAATGCTGAAATGATGATAATGACTGGAAAATACCAAACCACAAAGCTCCTAATTAAAGTCAGAATACAAGAGAGTGGAATTTGACTGAATACATTAGAGCAGGAGAATATTTCATTCATAAAACCCACAGTGTTCATCTAACTATTTTAGATATAGCCCCTGTCATCGGGCCATAATGCTCCAAGTCCAAATCTAGGTCACCTTTGCCTACTTCCTTTCCTTCCTTTAGTAAGGGTTTTATATAACTTCATGTTTTTAAGGGGTCCTTAAAATACAAAGATGTTGATATAGAGGATGGGATTGGCCTTGCAGTGAAATATCCCTTATATAGATGCTCTAACAATCATGTCTGAAAGGTGGGAGTGCAGAGTCATTGTAAAGGTTAGGAGCATGGTAACAAGAGAGAGAGGAGAAAACAGCCTAGGGATTTATTAGTAGCATTTTAGCAAATTAAATGGGCCTTACTGTCTGAAATGGTGAACACTGTCACACATTTTAGATCGTACATGCGTTAAGACCCCAGAGTAGATGACTTTTTGTTACACTGTAATATGCAGCATAAATCCTGTATATCTGGTTTGGTAAATTAAACTGACTTCACCGATTAGCATACTGTTAATTTGGAATTAATTATTCTCCTGCACTTTCCTCATATTGAACTCATATTCAAGCAGATTCTACCTTTTCTTTGTTACACCCACCTAAATTTGACCCAATTGCCAAGTGTAAAACCACACTGTATTCACATGAATGATGTGCTTTCTTTAACCCAGCTGTAGACACAAAGCCTTTACAATGACCCAGAAGTCACATGTAGAAAGGTTAGTGACCTATTTAGGGCTTCCCAGTGGTGCAGGCTTCATGGTCTTTTGCTCTTCCAACTATAAAAGTTCACTCATCGATTAAGTGGACAATACAGGCTATCAAACGAGCCCAAGCATCAAAGGGTAAAGTCATTTCCTTTTTATTTTTAATCGCTATCCAATGGTGGATTTGTAAAGCTGACTCTATGAGAATGTAACATTTGCCTTGACTGTCACTTGGAGTCTTGTTTAAAGATAATCATCCAATAAGCACACAGGTTTTTTGAGCATGATATTTATTCATAGTCCCTCTATAAAAAATCTTAATACTAAAACACATTTACAGCTTGATAAAGTGTTTTTCTGTAAAATGTTTACTCCCCAAACCAGACCTTACTTTACACATTTACAATCTTTACAACAGTTTTCAGCACAGAGAAAAAAACAGACAAAAAGAACAATAAAGAATATACTTAAATTGCTTTCATCAATGTTAAAACATAAAAATTCTGTGACAGGCTGAATATTAGTTATATCATTTTAACCATGTACAAATCAAAATAGAAATGGAAAGAAACCGGTTTTATAGGAAAGACGTTCCCGCGTCCTCCAGATCATTTCTTATTACCCATTAGCCTTTATTAGAAGCGCCAAAATTCTGACTATCATTCAAATGTTGAGTCAAAGTAGTATTGCACTTTTATCAATGGGCAAATGACCTTTTCTTAAATTATGATAGGTGACCAACTTCTAAGACAAGACCATCTGAAAATCTCTAATATCCGTTTTTCTAAAAAGAGAAACTGGACATTGTAACTAATAGAACTTTGCCTTCATGATAAAAGATTAGAATTTTGTGTCATTCAGACAGGTCTTGAGAAGATGTTCGTGCTTATCTTATACTAAGTACATTCAAATTACTCAGTCCAGTGCCCTCCTTTAGCAAGACAGTATAACAAAGGAATAACAATTAACACACAGTTAGTATGGCCTAAACAGACAGTTAATAAATAACCTATGTTAGAGTCAAGTTTAAAATTATTTAGGTGAGTTTTAACCTTACAGCCCATTTAACAAAAACAAAACAAAACAAATAAAGGACATTTTGTAGAGAAACCATCATCAAATGTCCTTTTTCTTTCAGGTTATTGGTGAAATTGGCGAATGAATCGGCTGAATATTGTGACAAATACATTTTTGGTGTCCATTTGTAAACCACAGAAGAATAGGTTAAATGGTCATGGAGAGGTCACTGAATGATGTCACTTCCTCTGCAGAGCCACAAAGGCTGTTAATGTGGGCCAGAAGGTGAGGGTCTAACTATAATTCAAGGCACAAACAAGCATACTAGTCCAGTGTTCTCTCTGTACAAGTTCTCTCTGCCAGACCATTGCACTTTGATATAGAGACTCTATTTTCAACACAAACTAAATAAGCGCTGTCACATTTTTGTTTGGTTTTTGTGATGAAACAGCAACACTGACAATAAATAGGTAATAAAAATAATAATCAATACTTAGAGAATACAGTGAAGGTTGCATAATAAAAACAAGATGATTTTGGCACACACACAAAAAAAATTAATAAACTATTTTGTGATTGTGTAAGCCTGTCAAACAGTCCACGCTTGCTCTTTTATGAACATGATTGTCCCTAAAGACAAACGACTCATCGGCTTCTCTAAGAGCTCTTGTTATGGTTGGCAGAATGCCATTTCTTTGTTTCACTGCCTTGGCCTTGGTCAAACAGTCTGCCTTAATATGTCATCACCATTTCTGGTGAGGAGAAAGTTGGAAAAAATTAAACAAAACATTGTCAGTAAAACCAAATATTAAAAAGTATGTTGATTGCAGAAGGATGTACAGCACTAATTAATCACTCTGGTATTTTATACCTGCATGTACATATTTCAATTTTCCATTTAATTATTTATTCTGATATATCTTTTTTTGGGTAAAAAGCACAGTGGACATGTAAATAATGGTAAAAGTAGACAAAACAAAACAGAAAATAATAATAAATGCCCAAAGTGCAGCCATAACAATGACTGAAACTTATAACATTTTCTGTCTCAGCAGGCAATGTGCAGTGCAGTGCATACATCTTCAGTTCATTTCTTCTCATAGAAAAATAAATCAGTCCAAGCCTCAAACAATAAACCTCATATGTACTGTACATCACCCATATAAAATAACTTTGTATATACATATAGACAATGACAAAAATTAATAATGAGAAAAAAAAAACAAAAAAACAAAAAAAAAAAAAACATATCACACATGCACCTGTACACTATACACCTGAATAAGAAGACAGGTAAAGAGGTACTCAAGTGTATGGCTTGAATAGTAAATAACTCCTTAAATATACACATACATAAACTTAATATACTAAATCTATTATTTACTTAAATATCCCTGGAATCATCACATGGTGTAGGGGGAAAGCACACCACTCTGCCGTTTTTTTTCTACGCTGTAGAATTCTTACGATAGCCATCTTTCAAAACCAAAAAAGGGTTCTGCTTTGGTGACTTTAAATAGAATGTTGTTGTTTTTTTAAGTTAAATTGTAAGATGTGAGATTAAACATGGATGTACTATACAAAGAAGCTGGACCATGCGCAAAACTACCCATGGAGGCAGTTCATCTTTGGGAGACCAAGCACAGGTTGTGAGGCTAGGAGATTGTGGGCTGGTCTTCCTAACCATGCATCTCACCACAACTTGGTTACATTTGAACTTAATTACAGATAATTACAGTTGTGATTCTTGCAAATCCCCATTTTGACTGGTTGGTCTCTCGTCAAATTCCCGCCAGGCAAATGCTAGATTGTCATTATCATCGGCCCAAAGCTAGCAGAGAATAGACATTCCGTCTGCAGTGAGCAGCTGGCCACTGGTGGGGTCATAGGTACCAGCCAGGTAGTAGAGGTCCTGAAGGCTGCTACCAGGCTTCCTGTTGCGGCTCAGAAGCTCATATTCCTTACGGCTCACAACCTGGCACTTATGAGAGATTGTCTGCACGTCATTCTCATCCTCATGGCATGATTGATAGAGGGCATGCTGATGGGGAAAGAAATATAATTTATTTTTTTGCTAAATTATTTTTTAAAAAATCTGCAAAAAAAAAAAAAAGATGCTCTCTCTAAAAACTGTCCTTCTTTCTTTATGTCAGGTAAGCGGTACATCATAGTTTGAAACCTTGTCATGTTTACCTTGCCATCATGAAGACTCTTGCCAAGATTGGTCTCTTCAGGATGGTAGAACCACTTGACCTTGACTACCATGCTGCTAGACCAGGTCTCCCAGAAGCTCTCAATGCGGCCAATGTAGGGTAGGTGGGGACGACCAGCTGACAGGAACACTGCACAGTCTCCTACATGCACTGTGTCCCTGCCCCGGACTATGGACTTAAAGTAGAGCTTACGTGCTTTCCCTTTTAGCCCACGTCTCTTGAGAACAAGAAATATTATTTTTGATATAAATGTTTGCAGGAAAATTGTTTACAATGGGGTACAAGCATTGACCCCTAAGGCTTGAAACAGATACAAGATATTTTTAAAAAATTCCTGGCTTACCTGTGTGGGATTCCCGGACCATCTCCACAGTTGCCTTGCTGGCATGCAAGAAGACAATTTGGGCCTGCTATGGTCAGCCAGAAGCTTTTGTCTCTTGACCAGGTCTTTGGATGGTTTGCTGGATGAACTGAGGCACTCTTTCCTCTTTAGGGGCTTGCGGACAGCACTGTCAACATTCCCACCTTTGGTGCTAGAGACAGCCATAGCTTTGGCCACAAATGAATGCTGTGTGGGTCCAGTTGGAGCTTTATGGGGATGGAGCAGGGAGTGATGTGGTGTTAGGCAGCTCTGTAAGAGCAGCGTGGAGTTCTCATCATCCTCAGAACTATAGGAGGAGTCATTGTCAGATGAGCAGACGCTGGAACTGGAAATGGAGCCTGAACTAGAAGAGCTAGATGACCCTGAAGAAGATGAGGAAACAGAGAGGTGGGGGAGAAAACGACCAGCCATCCTCATGCCACCAGAGGCTGGGCCCAGAACTGATTCACTTCTTCTCCTCCTTTCCTCTTCTTCTTCATCTTCCTCATCCATGTCTGAATAAGAGCTATGACAGTCCCTGTGGCAACTAAGGCCCATGTCTCCATGCTTGCTCATTAGCAAAGTTGGGGATGGCTTTCTCTGGATCGGTAGGAGCTCTGCCCGAGAACTGTCTCCCTTCCGTTTGTCCTTTACCAACAGAACTGGGTGGGAATATGCTTCAGGCTTGGGTGAAGCACCTATACCTTTAGATCCAAATCCAGAACCTCCTAACATTAGCATAGCCTTGCTGCTCTTGTTCTTGGGATTCATTACTCCTTCGTGATCCAGCTTGATCAGGAATTCATTTTTCCTTCCTCGAGGAATGTCCGATTCCTCAGACTTTCTGCCCTGCCCATAGGGGCTGCTTCTGCCATCTACAGGCATGCCAGATGTCTGGCTGCAGAAAGATGAGTAGCCATTAGCAATACTACTGAAAGAGTCCACCTCAAAGGACCTGCTATTGAAGATGCATTTGGCTGATGATGTCACAGAGACTGAAGCATGAGGAAACACTGCCTCTCTGTTCTTCATGGTCTTCTTGGATGCTGAACCATTAAGTTGAAACAAATTGACAGATGCTCTCCTTCTAGGCTGAGCTAATGATGGCCAGGTAAGGGGAGATGATGAGGTTTTAGAGACACTATCTGAGGCAAACCTCTTCATTCCTGAACCTTTAGGTCTCCCTGAGAAATAATGTTTAAATATATCAAATCATGTTTTTCCAGTAGATATAAGGATGTTTTATCAAATATATTTGAGGAGATTTTGCTAAAACATTTTTTGTTAGTGTATGCATGTTTGGGAGTTAAAATCAGTTACCTGGTTTTCTTATTGGCTTTTCTGTGGTTTTAGCGTCCTCTGTGTTAGTTGTTTTCTCAGAGGATCTTACAATCTGTGAGCTTCTTCCATCCTGACATGAAACTATCTTGTCTAATCGACCACTGGAAACCAGAGTTGGACTGGACTCAGTATCTACTAGGGTTAAAGAGGAGGATTAATTTTTTTGTTCAGATCATTAACAAAACATCAATATTATTTTATATGCAAATTTTAATTGGAATTACATATTTGATTAAATAATGTAGTATCAAAAATATATATTTTTAATGAGGTTTATCCATAGAGACAGTGTAATTTATGAGAGAATATAAGGGTCGCACAATGAATCTGGTATCCAGGTGGAAGGAGACGAATGTTACGGAGAGAGATCCATCCTCTGTCCCCATCATCAAACTCTACCATCACTCCACCTGGCTTACACTCATCATTAGAGCCACCTATTACAACACAACATAAAAACAAAAGACTCAATAACTTCAAAGAATCTATTACATTACAACCATGGACACAAACATACTCTCACTGTCCACTTTAATAGAAACACCTGTAATAGAAATCCCAGGAATCCAGACAATTCTGAAATAGGTATAAACCAGTCCAATCTGAACCATTACTGAACATTACCGGAAGGTCTTTACTTGTATCTGCATTATTCTGCTGCTGCCAAATGAGTGCACAATGTGTGTATATAACAATAAATGGATGGGGAATAATAATAATGCACTCATTTATAATAAATGACAGATTTCTCACCCCTGCGCACATAGCCTGGGTAAAGACATCGTGAGCGCTCACTCCAGAAGGCACAAACTCTCGTCCCCTCGGTCAGCACCGCCTCTGTTTCAGGACGCACATCCAAAACCTGGTACACACAAAAACACACCTCTGTTAGTCAGTGCCAGTCCAAGACAAAAAAGTGTTTGGGCTCAGAGACCAAAGTCAGATAGCAAAACAGACAACTACAAACACAAATGCATGCATTTGCACACACACCAGTCACTGTGGCAGTGCTGAAAGCAGCACTTATCTCATGCCAGCATGCCAGTCAGGCCTGAAAGCAGCGGAAGCTGTGATGTGGTAAACCCCAACTTGCTGAGTAATACTAAAGAGTCTGTGAATGGGAGGGTTGTGATTGCAGGTTGCCAGCATTTCTCTTTTTCAACAATGCAGACTGGCTCAGCATCTACCATTCGCCAAGGCCCTCTTTCATGTTGCCTTAATTTAGGGTTGCCATAGTTACGGGTACTTTTTCACTGATGAGGTGTGAGGCTGGACTGTGACAAGGGAGAGGGATTGAGATTTCCCTCACTGTGTCTGTGTGTATGTGGGTGGTAGTAGATTGAAATCGAAGGTAAAAGACGACTGGAGTCATGGAAGGATAGGGGAAAGCAGAAGTGCATGTGTAATTAGATCCAGCTGCTGGGAGACTGCTGTTTACTCAGTGGAGCAGCTGCACAACAACTGTATGTGTGACTGTAAGAGTATGTGTGTGCATGGTTTGTTTGTGTGAGAGCTGTGCTAGATACAACCAACCCAAAGCACAAGTTATGAAATTTATTTCAAGTTATTACATATGAAGAGCTATGGGATTTTGTTTTATAAAAAATAAAAGATAATTTAAAACACGCATATGTTTTTTATAGATGGATGTCAGAGAGGAATAAATGGGCAATCAAAGTCAATTAAACATGTCTTGTCATGCCTTAGCAGTGCCATTGGTAGGGTATAACCCAATCAGTTTTTAAGGGAACAGTCTTTATTTAGGGTATATGAACTAGATATGTAAGTATGAGGACCACTTAGTTATTGATGCTGATATTTAACTAGTTTCTGTTCCGAGTGTAACTGTTTACATTCTCAAGAGTCATGTCAGGATCCATTGACACATTCTTCACTGTTTGGAAATTAAGTTTTATTATGCTGAGATTTTGATAACTTGTATGCTAGTGATGTGTGACCAGAATTTGATAACTATGCAAAACAATAGTGAGAAACAACCCACCCCCACAGGAAGAAGGAAACGCAAAGTGGGAGGTAAAAATGAATGCTAGCCAAGAACGCGCTGCGGTTTACAGTGTATCATTAGAGGCCATTTCACTGATGGCTTAGATAAACAGTAATGTTAGCATAACCCCATGAGTTCAGCACTGAACACACAAAGAAGAAGAGGAACTTGACACATTCCTGTGTCTAATACTTCAGGCCAGAGGAAGCTTAGTGAAATACACTAAATAGCTTATTTGAAATACACTCTGGACAGAAGCTGATAGGTATACTAATATAGAGAATGTAAGTGGGGGTGGGGTAAAAGGGTGGGGTTCCTCAAATATAGCTGAGCTGTGAGCTGTGGGCTGAAAGTGCTGGTTCTTAGGGATGTGGTTCTAATGGAAGGGCAGCATGTTTTATAATGAGGAGGAGGAGGCTCTAAGGAGACTGGACTGGAGCAGTTTCATAATGGTCATTAGAGGATGAGAAGTAGGAAGGTGTTCATTAGGCTAATGGATATTACATTTAATGAGGAGGTGTGAGCAAAGAGAGGGCTTTCCTGGGATCTGGTGTTGGGTGAAGTGGGAGACACAAGAGAAATGGTTTCTGGTGAGAGACCTTTGTGGAAGAGGATATGGCTGAGTGTGGGGCTCTGATGGAAGGGGATATTTAGTAGGATGTGGTGAAAGTAGTGGGGGGTGGTGTAAGTGGTAGCTATGGAGAAAAAGGGTGTGAAAGTGTGTGTGTGTGTGTGTGTGTGTGTGTGTGAGAGGGTGTGTGTAAGAGGATAGTCCTGAGAGGCAAAAGCCCAGAGAACAGACAGGCTTGCGCTGCAATTTGAACAAGAACTCACTGCTTCCTGCAAGAGCTGCTCCAGGGAGTAGATTCTGGGGCGGTTTCCTCTCTCTCCATCGATAACAATGCTGTAGCTGAGAGAAACAGAGAGAGGGAGGAGGAGAGAGTACAAAGGAGTTATTTTCAGCTGTGTGTGTAATGCATGACTTCCCGTGTCCAGCTCCACTTCTCTCACTCGGTTTCTGTGACTGACCCTCTCTGCTCATGCTGGCCATTTAAAGCAGTCTTAAAGCAATATGCTTCAGAAATATCCACAACTCTCTATATAGAGCATGCATATGACATTTGTTGCTTTCTTTTAGTGTTGGCTGTTCAAATGCAGTGCGTCTGCTTTGTGCTCACATGTCAGGCAGATCTAGAGTTCTCACACGGGCGGCGTACAGAAGCTCATCTTCTTTACTGATGAGGATTTTCAGCCCTTCAATCAGCATGTTTTTGGTCAGTATACAGTTTGGAGGAGCTGAGGGCGGAAGAAAAAAAGTTAATCAAATGGCAGTTTTGGGTAAAACAGTCATTATGTATGCTGCATATTCTTAAATCACTCCAATGGTACCAAGGCATTGTGATACAGCATCTCCGTTAGGTTAAAAAAGAAGCCAGCAGTCCAGTGATCAATTATTTGAGAAATCATATACATTATACAAACAACTATCAAAAAAAGCTGAGATTTGAGAAGGATATTTTTTTGTCATGTAAATTCTAACATATAGTTTATCAGTTTTTAACTGTTGAAGCAGGCAGCCTCTTGAGTAAGACTAACCCAATCCGCCCAGCAGAGGTGGGGGGAATTTGTCAGTATACAAAAAATGGAAAAAATGCAATAAGGTAGCCCCTTGCAACTTTTCTTGGTTTTGTGAGGGATTTCTCCCCATGTTAGACAGAAATTATTTTTTATTTATTAATGAAATCGCAGACTTATGGAAATTATTACTGAAAGTTACCGGGAGAACATCTGGTGCTTGACGAAGAGTTCTCCTCATCCTCATCAGAGAAACTGCTATCTCCACCCAGCTGGAAGCCATCGTCTGCTGCAAAGCTTTCCAATAGACGACTGACTGCGCGCCCTTTAGACTACACACACACACACACACACACACACACAATAAGTTGGCACATACAATGCTACATTCACATCTCTTAGATCAATACATTAAATTAAAGCAGTGTTCCCCATGTTTTAATTGTGCATGAGATTTCCTAGGGTTTAGGCAACACTGCTTAAATGATGTTTATTACAATAACATAATCTTTCAGAGAGAGATTTTCAGAGAAGCATATGGTTTTGGAAATATGCTGACTTGTTTATGCACCTGTCGAAATCTGGTCCGCCGTTTACAGGTGTCATCACTCTGAGGAGACTGGACCACAGTTGACCAACAACTCTTCTGTCGCATTACATAAAATGAGATGAAAGAAACAGAGACAAAAAAAGGACAAAAATTAGGGCCCTGGGTCACTGAAGCTAAGCAAATGTTTTGTTGCAGCTTTAGAGTAGCAGAGGTACATGTATAGAAGTATAAAAAAACTGAATATACTAAGAATGTAACCGTGTAAGAATACTTCATTCAGATTAAACAAACATGTTTTAAACAACACCACACTTTTCTTTCCACCAAAGAAAGCTAAAGATTAAAACTAGAGGTATGTATGAGGCCTGGAATCGTTCAGGATACAACAAAAAACTGATGCAAGTGGGACATTTGTACTTAAATGGGAGTGAGCAGTCACATATATAGCTCGTGGATGAAGATGAATATGACTCCAGTGCAACCCATTCATTCATCCTAACTACCTAGGATCAAGGTTTAAATAAAAACAGATATAAAAAAGTATATATTTAGGCCGCATCCACTTTGAATTGGAATCTGAACACAGCTACAGAGCAAGAAACAGTATCATTGTATCTTGGTAGAGTCAAAAAATGTTGTATGATGTCCAAGAGCAGCTCTAAAAAAGCTTGTCTACTCCTTTGATACAAAACCAAGATGGTCTGAAGAAGCATAGTATTACAGTATATTATAAAAATGCTTTAGAGCAAACGTTTCAGTTTTATTTCATGTACTTTTTACTGACCTGTTGAAGAGCCACGGTGCATACATCATGTATTTAATATTATATTGAAATACGATCATTGACTGACTTGTATACAATATTAGATTACTTAACGTGTACATTGCAGCTTGTGCAATTCATGAGGTAAATAAAAGGAATGTCACTTCACTTGCTATACTTGTCTTACTCTGTACTCAGGTTGCTCAGGAGTTGGATGGTTAATGGATTTGGTTTTTTACAAGGACTCTTCAGAAAAAGACTCTACTGGGGAACCTTTCTCTTTCTCAAAAGAGAAACCCTTGTTGTTTTATAAGAGTGGATAAAAGACACGGTGCATTATTATGCACTTTTTTTTATCAATGAACTTCCTGTTCTAGGCTCACCTTGCTAAGCACTCCACGGAGCATGGAGCTCTTTCGTGTGGCTCGCCTCAACCTCTCGCTGGTACTGGAGAAAGACAAGAGGCCTGCAGGTTTCCGATAGTGACCAGCCCACAGCTTTTCCTGTAGTCTTGGACGACCTGGTCTCCTCCTCACCCCCAAGGTCTTAGTTGTATTGTCTGGTGTTGACCTGCAGTGGGGCCTTTTCTTTACTTTCACCTCACCTTCTGCATTCGACCAAAGTTGGGAACCTGCAGGATCTTACCAATTAGACGAATGCAAAATACAACAAAAAATGAAATAATGTTTGTGGGTTTTGTACTCACCATACAGCTCCTGCCTTTCTCTTTTATTCTTTGCCTTCTGATTGACTTCCAGTTTCACAACAGAGGAAGGGGAGGGGTCTTTTAGGATGGAGCTGGATGGGAGCTCCCTGGAGGGTGGGACTTTCATGATATGGCTTGCATCGATGTTGTAACTGCCTTCTGCTTCCTCTTCTTCTGTGGGATAAACAGCAATGACAGTTTGATTTTGAGTTTCATTAACCCTAGGTTTCATTAACCTCTCCCCGTTAATTATGTGTAGTCTGTGCAGTATCTGTGTATGGGTATATGTTTCTAAGTGAGTGTGTGTGTAGAGTCAGCTGTTGAGCTGTCGTATGAGACAGCAGGCTGCAGCTGTGGTTGTGTGTCTGCCAGCAAGAGACTGGAGTGAGAGGTGTCAGGTGTCCACACACCCCCAGACACTCTTGTCATTTACAAGCCATTCATCAACACCCTCTCACTCACCTCCGCACACACAATCTCACACACTCTTGTCTTTCACTTGTCAGCATTAACAAATTAACATCTCCTCACATGACCACTGGGGGCATACTAAGTCTGAGAATTTCTTAATTGTTTGCACATTACTAAGACTTTTTTTTTTTTACAATTTAGATCATAATGCTTAATAAAATATGAAAACTCTGATGGTAGCTTGTACAATAAGGACATTATTTAGGTTCTGTCAAAGGCTCATGATTAAATAGGTCAGACTCACCTTGCTCAGAGGACTCTGTATCCTCTGCAAAGGTTTCCCCTTCCTCTGTTGCATCCTGTCCTTTGGCCTGAGGCTGCTGCACACAGGCTGAAAGTCGATTTAAAGCTGCCTCACTTTTCTTCTTACTATTCATCAGGCCCTTCCAGCTCTCCTGAGTGCCGCTGTCTCCACTTCCTGTACACAGAGACAGAGTGAGAAAATAGAGAGTTAGCACCAAATTCACACATATGAGCAACATTTAGACAGTGATTATATTTGACCTGTGTCACTTTGGCCTTCAGACTCGTTGGCCGTCATGTTAGAGAGTCTGGAATCTGCTTTTGGGCTGCGCTGAGAAGTGTACAAGTGAGAAGACCCCAAGGTTTCTCGCTCCTGGATGGTTTTACTGACAGCAGTTTTGGACTTCAGCTGTGTTATGTGGTGCTCATGGAGGCTGCTCTTTTGAGAGGACTGCATCTTAACCTGAAAGATAAAAAGAATTGCAAGGACACAATATTAAGTGAACTATAATGGAAGTGTGTGAGGCATGTAGGACTTGAAGATCAGTGATAGATAATGACATGATGAACCCACTGAGGAAGAGACAGTAACCTGTACAGCTCCAAGACGACCAAAGCTCCTGTTGGACAGCCTCCTCTTCTTCATCAAATCCCCACCTCCTCTTCCTGACTCCTCTGTCAGTAGCACCACCCCCACAGACCTGTCATTCAAGCAATGCCACAGGTTTAACAACACAAGACTTGCATACTCAGTAAAAATGACAGAAAACGTATATTACTGTGGCTGAGCATTGTAGCATTTCGGCTGCATTTCCACATCACTGCCATGACACATCTTTCTTACAGAGAGAATGCCCTTGCATTTCCCTGGCAACATGCCCAAAGAAGCACACAAACATGTGGCAGACTGCACTCAAACAAAGAGATTAATCTCCCTCCTCCCTTTCCTGTGCCATTTGTTACTGGGAGCTTAATGTGAATCGCAAGCAGAACCCTTGGTGCAAAAGAGGGAAACCTCATTGACTTTTTTTCTCCCCCATGTCCCACTTCTTACATAACAGAATTAGAGCAAGTGTGTTTTTTGTAGCCTGCTGTCTGTGTGTCCAGTTGTATTTGTGCTAAACGTCTGTGTACGTGTGTCTCCGTGTGTTTACGTATGTGATACCATGCCCTGGGGCAGCATGATTGACAAGCTACGGATAGGGGCTGCGATGGTGTGTGCTGTCCCCATGAGGCAAGTTCTGCTGCACCACACAATGACAAACATGATGTGACACAGCCCCTCCCTATTGGGAGATCTCCCAGCATCTAATTAAACACAACTGATTATCTGGGAGTTGCACTCATTTTCACACACAAATACAAAAAAGCACACAAACCGCACACAGAAACACAAACACGCTCACACACACACACACACACACACAGATACACATACACATACATGCACACTTACATATAGCTCATTGTAGATAAGGTGTGTGTTAACCTAATACCTAATGCTAATAGCTAAGGCTAATAGCTAACGCTACTATACTTCCCTATATCATAATACACTAAATAAAATGTGTTATGTTCATACAATAAATATACGTTTCTGAAAAAAAAAACCACATGAAAAAACACGTCATTATCTGAGTTACCACCTTGAAGGAATTGTGAGAAATAGCGATAACATGAAGGAAAAAAGCGTGTGTTATGAACAATAGGACAAAATGCATTTTAGCGAATCGAAGATTCTGGCTGCTTGCCTGGTGACTATAGCAAGATATCCCCATCATCAACACACACACACGCACACACACACGCACACACACGCACACACACGCACACGCACGCACACACGCACACACACGCACGCACACGCACGCACGCACACGCACACACACGCACACACACGCACACACACGCACACACGCACACGCACACGCACACACACGCACGCACGCGCGCACGCACGCACACGCACACGCGCACGCACACACGCACGCACACACGCACGCACACACAGTTTTCTAGTATGTGCTAAAGGGATTCTGGCTAACTGCCCATACGTCTGAGTGTCACTGTCAAGCAGTATCATGTCGCGGCCAGCGTGGGGACATGACTACAAGGGCGGAAACAGAACAGAGGTGACACAGCAGCGGGACAGCTGGGAACACAATGGAAGACTGCCCAGAGGTCCCGAGACAGAGTAAGACAGACAGAAAGAGAGAGACAGAGTGACACAGAGAAAGTGAGAGAGCCTGTGGGTCCTGATGATGGCGTTAATTGAAAAGTAACAGGCTCTCTCGACTTGTAAACCAGGAAACCAAAGACACGGCACTTGCCTGAGAACAAGAACCAGTATGACCTTAGGCCTAGTCTGCCCTCCAATTCACATGTGTAAATTATGTGGAGTATGAGTTATTGCACATATCAAAGTGAGGAATTAGCAATTACTGTAGAAATAAAACAAATGCAAGTAATATATTCACATTAAGTTACCCTTCATTCATTCAGCATCAGGCTTCAACTACTGTATATGAAAAATGAAAGTGTGCTTCTTTACTTTAAACTTCTACATCAGGCATTACAGCATGCAGCCTGTATGAGGTATGATGCAATTCAGACTCTTTACTGGCTATAACACTCAAATAGGCTTCCTCACTGGGGTCAAATAAGTTCCTTAGTTTCCACTTTATAGAAAAAGGTGTGGTCTGAAAGATGAGGGGCTTATCTAAAAGTGTGCATATGTTGTGGAAATAGAAGGACAGGTTACTTACTTGACTTTCTTTTGGGATTCAGGGGGAGCCATAGGCCCTAGACCGGTTGATTTCCGCTTTCGTGGTCGTCCAGGGCCCCGACGTGCAGGACTTCGAGGAGTCTCCTCTTTCCTGAAGAAAAAACAAAGTTATGGCTTTACAATTTCTTTTAAGAGAACTAGAAATTAATTTCTGGTTTTATTGGCCTTACTGGTGGTCATGCTTCCTCTGAAGTTTGACTAACTCCTTCTGTTTCTCTTTGTAGCGTCGTTGCAAATCTGCCAGCCTCACTCGTATAGCCAATTCCTGACTGTCTATAGCATCCATACCACCCTTCACAGGACACACCTAAAAAGCAGAAGGAACCAGGATCAAAAGAAAGAAATCAAAGGTTTGGCCAAATGGTATGCATTTAAAAATATATAAAGTGCATCAATACAAAACAAGGTGAATAATAAATTAAGGCAAAAGTTCATTACAGGCTCATGGCGAGGTGTCCAATTGCATTTTCGCCGCAGGTTTAGGGTTCTTTTGGCTGGACATTGCTTCTCAGCATCTGCAATACTGTTTGCCTTGGAGTCCAACTCCAGGGCACGAGCCACTGCCAAGGTAGCGAAACTCTGGAGGTCAAATATCAGTTGCTCTTGTCCTGTGTCAAGAGAAGATAAGGATACTAACTACTGAGTTGCTATGTGATTTAGGAGCTGGGATCATTTCATTGTTTTATGAGACAGCAGAATTTAAACTAATTTTTATTAATATATCTCAAATTTGATTGACAAGGGTTGGAGCATTGCATGTGATAGTGATTGAATAAATACGTCAACAGATTTAAAAGCACTGTAGACCAATGTGCTAATGGGCTAATCAGCCTTAAAATGTTGCAAAGTTTTTTTACAATCTTTTGTTTTTGCTCAGATATAGAAAACAAAGCATTGATTTTGCTTTATTTAGTGAAAAGTGTGTGGATCAAACTAGCATGACGTCTGCTCACTATAGCTCACCTTCACTTTTGTCTGTACTGTGGTGTTCCTGTTGGCGCTCCAGATCAGCCAGCTCACTGAGGAGCTCCATGCCATATGTACTGGAATAGAAGGGGACAGCACAGCCCTGAGAAGTGGTGGAAGCAGGTGGGGAGGGGGGAGGGCAGTCGCCGCAGAAAGCAGCGGCGATCAGGAGCTCCAGGCTCCAATAACTTGGCACAATTGGCTGTGAGAATGGAGTGAGACTGGTAGGAGATGAAGGAGCAGAGATAATTTGGACACAGTCTTCCTCCTGAGCTTCCTTTTCTATCTCTTTTGCCACTACCTCAGTGCCCGTGCTGGGTTGGAGGTCAGCTGGATTAAGTGGAACACATGTGTGTTCGGGAACTTTGGCTGTCTGTGGATTCAGCTCAGAAACAACATTTTCCTTCTCAAGAAGGTCACCATCCTCCTGACAGACTATGGTCGAGTCCTTATGTACTGGATCCTCTAACCAGCTACCAGGACACGGTGGTGCTTCACAGACTGATGACTCTTCAGGGTGGCAAATGAGCATTGCTGCCTCTCCCTGTGCTTGTTCGTGTTCCACAGGCACAGAGCAGCCCACTGTATCCGGCTCTCCATTCTGCTCCAGTGCAGCATGTGCCTGCTCTTGTGCCTGCTCTTCCTCACTCTTTTTATCCAGTGGCAGCTGAGAATCTGTGATGGGTCTTACTATTGCATGGCACTCTGGCCCTTCCCCAATACTGGACATAGGGGCTGGAGCATGCTCAACTGGCTCAACTGGAATGGCTTCAAGCTCAGCTGGTTCAGCTAGTTGTACATCCTGTGATGAGGGCCCACTTCTGTATCCCATGGCGATTGCAGGATAGCTGTATCCTGGTGGAAGATCTGTGGAAATAAAATTATTTTGAGAGTGCAACAATTCATCATCTCAAACAAAGTACGTAACTTATAATACTTGCTAAGCATTGTAAGAGAAGCCTGTGTAGGACGAAATCTGCTTAGATTTGCTCAGCTGATACCATACCGTTGCCATACTAGGCATCTGAAGAGCTATCGAGTAGGAGCATTGAAGTAGTGCTGCATTTATTCAACTTATCTGGAACGTTAATATCATCTGACACAGTAAAGCTCTTAGTGAGGTGTTAATGAATAAGTTGTGGACAAAGAGAGGCTAGTGGAGGCTGGGTCTCTGGACAAAGTGATTCTCGTCATTACTGAGGTGGCAGCCTTGGAAGACAAGCTGCCGGTCATTTTCCGCAGCTTAATCAATCGTGCGCTTGCCAATGCAGCCACCCACACAGAGCCACAGATTCTAAAAGCAGCCAGATTGTTCCGGCATGAGTGTTGAGTAGCTCAGTGTGGATAACGATCTACATATGGTGTTCTTGATTTGTAGAGTGAATGACTGGAGTCACTTATGCTTCAGAAAAAAGACATGAAGGTGGGCGTACAAAGACTGGTGCGATGGTTTGATGTGTTTTCTTTGAAACTCAACACAAATTCCAAATGGCCTCTAAGGCTGACATGCTGCCAGGCAAAACTATTTGTCAGCATAATCTCTACACAGGCCAAGTAGATGCAGACACACAAGGTTCTGAAAGCAGATGCTGTCATCATCACTTGTCAAGTACAATAGATGAAGCTTTAAATCCAGATAAAAAACACAAGTTATAGACAGTCTTACCTGGTTCCATAGTCTGAGGGTAGTCTTGTGGTGGCTGGCCCTTTGCTCTCTTGTCCTGAGTTTCTGTTATATTGGGTAGCTGCGATGGAGCAGGGCTAATAGCAGGGGAACAGGGTACAGTAGCAGCAGGACTTGGGACAGGGCAAGGGGTGGAGGGTGTGCTTTTTGGATGAGGATGCATACATGGTGACTGACAACATGGCGACATGTGTGCGGCAGAGGCCCTGGGTGGCGATGTAGCCCGGTTCGAAGAGCCAAAGGTATACGACTTGGTAGCTTTGGGGTTCCTGGGCTCAGAGAGGATGTCCTGTAAGTCCACGGTACATGCACCATGGTCCTCGGGTTTCTTCTGCATCTGAAATAAAGAGTGGACAAATGAAGGCAAAGTGAATCCATAAACAGCTATTTGCTCTATCTTTTCATTCAAATGTCAAACAAATATGGAAAAATTTGGCTAACAAAAAAAAGTAATAACTTTGATAATTACTTTTTCTGTCCTTTGAACTAAATAGTTAACTAATGTGCACTGTATTTATTATTTTTGAAAAATCCAATGCACAGAATTTTAACTGTAATCTATGTAACCTTATATGGTTATTTTGTTATTAGATGTTGTTTTAATATGTTTTATAAAGGTTTTTTGAAAAATTGAATTAAAGTACTCTAGCTTATATGTTGTATCACATAGAGTGTGTTGTGACTTGGTTATATCTAGCAAGTAATAAGTAGAAGTGATATCTTAAAGAATCTTCAACATTTCTCAAAGTGTATGGGGCAAATGTCTTCTATATAATCATACATGGCCATTTTGTGTGACTTTTGCCCATCTGCTGTACAACTCTAGCATCATATGTATAAAGACATGCCTGGTTGTGGGTATTTCTGTGCTGAGGCTCTATGCTGTGTGCCCCTCTGTGTTGCTGTGGTGGTTGAGGCAGTTGCTGATGGCCAGGATGTTGCTGATGCTGCAGCTGCTGATGTTGCTGGAGTGCATACAGTTCTTGTTGCCTTAGAAACTGGGAGCGAGAGTACACAGCGGGATGCTGCATGTGGGAGGGAGGCCCCCGGGCCCTGTACACTGGAGGCCATAGACCCGGTTGCTCCATCACATCTAATAAAACCGAGAGAAAGGGGGACTAAATTTTTTTGCAATAATTTTATTTCAGAATATATACAGAAAATCAATCAACAATGTCAACTTTACTTACACAAGTATCTGCTCATAGAGACACATGCACAAATACAGTACTCTCTTACTACAGCCTACACTCAGGGCACTGTAGTAAGACTGTTAAGCCAAACAGAATACACCCACATTCTCTCTCACATACATGCTGAAAAATATATAACATGCTTTGTTCCATATTTAAAATTCTTTGGAATATTTGAGAAACATTTTATTTCATGATAATAATAGTGATAATAGTGATGATGATGATGATGATGATAAAGAGGAGGAGAAGGAGGAGGAAACATGGAATGGAGACATTTGTTTCAGTCCAGACTGAGATTTATGTTCGCCTGAGAATACATCCTCAGATTTAGCTTCGATTTGGCCAGTCTGAGCTAAGAAAACTGACATATCCCTTAAAAAATCTCCAAGAGCCACCACAGGCCTGTGGAAGATAAGTTCCCATTTTTGTATCGTTGTTAGAGTTTCAGCTCATGAGCTTAGCTAGGCCCAGTGTTGTTCTTTTCCTATATTTCTCACAGCTTTTCTTAACTCTTACACATTCAGTCTAACCCTTCCTGCTCAATACCTTTACCCCAATCCTCAACCTCCCCGATGCACCATGGACCTTGTTCTGAAATGTTAACCTGGCTCAGCAAATACCACCCAAGGGAAGACTTTTGTCAATGTGCTTTCCGACTTAGCTTAGACTCCAACAGAAAGCGGAAGAAAGCAAGCTCTGTCAAGGATGAAGAGCTAATTAAATTTCACAGCCTGTTTGCAGCAAAGAGGCACGTGTGGACTAGATGGTCTAGAGAAAAGTCAGGTGTTTTAGCACAGCAGTGGCCTATGTATAGACCTGGGAATGGGAAGAGCAATCAGACAATGCAGATTCATCCCTATGGGTATGGGGGTGGTGGGGTCCAAAGAAACTTTCTGGATTTTAGGGACAGAGGTTTTATCCATTAGCTAACTACTAACACCACACAAGCAACTTCACTTTCTGTGCTGTAGTTCCATAAAGTCATTCTCTAGATGTCATAAAACAGTGATATTCATCAGTCATTGTTGAAAGATTCATATGAACAAGCCCAGAAAATCTGCAAATTAGTAGGTAAAATAAAATTGTCAAATGATACCCATAGAAAATGATTGCACATAGAATGAAATGTGTATAGGAAGATATATAAGGACGTCAGCATACCTAAGTGATGCGTGGCTGGATGGGAAGTAGGCTCAGTAGGTAACACAACTAGCTGGGCAGAAGGGTCCTGAGGCAGGGGTAATACAGGCTGGAGTGGAGCAGGCATAGTTGCAGAGAAACCAGGGGGAAGATTCTGGTGGAGACTGGTGTGGCTTATTCCTGAGGAATAGAAAGACTGAGTAAGCAGTATGTTAAATTCCACCATTATTTGCACCATCTTGTACATACATGGCATAGTACACGATATTCTAATATTCCGTGTCATACAGCACACAAATTATTTCTCATTATTGTAATTATATTAACCACTATACATAAATGCATAAAATAGAAGAAGAATCATGGGATTTCATGTCTGATTTCCCTTTCTGTTTCCCACAACAATCAGCTAATTACACACCATAGGAATGGCCTGTCATCCAAAGGGAAGGACTTGCTGTGCGAGGCATCCAGTGGTGGTGTGCCGAGTGTGCATGTGCCGCAGGGTCTCCCAATTGGCCTGACTGAAGGGACGTGCCACTAGGCACCATCAAATGAGAGGGAATGTCACCTCGACAACTATTGGAGGGATGAATCCTTGCAAATTCAACCCTTTCCTTGTTGTCCCTAAAAATGTACATAAACAAAGGTTAAAGGTCTGAAGTTGTGCAAGTGATCGAAAAGTTTTTTTTGTTTTTTTTTTTGTTATGTTTGAGCTAGATCCTGTGTCATAAGGTGATTATTTACCTGATAAATGATTCTTGCTCTCTGTCCAGGCATGGATGACCCCCACTGATGCCCATGTGTTCCCCATTCATTCTCTTTCTGTCCTCCTCTCTGGATGAGTCTGTGGGATACATGGGCCGTGAAGCGCCTAAAAAAAAATACATTTTATTTCACCACACTTTCTCTATCTATGATATATGAGATGCTATCTTTTTAATAATGAAAACTGTCTGTAAAGTAACAGCTGTACAGCAGCGTCTGTAAGTGTTCTCTTACCCTGTGCAAGTATTTAAACAAGCAAAAGTATAAACTGTTTCCACTTTAGGTCCTGAAAGGCACGCTGTTTAAATGCTTATTTGTGTATGACAAGCATGTTAAAATTAGTTTTTACCTTTCATACCAGAGTGGATCCGCCCCTGGCAGCTGCTTGGATGGTTGTCAGGAGGTCTGCAAGTTGGTTCTTTCTGCCGCGCCACAGCAACTGCGATACCCACAGGAGGTTGCCGCACCTCCCCCTCCCCATGAGCTACTTCCCCAATCTCCCTGCTTCGTCCTCCACAGTCATGGCGTTCACTCTCACTGGTTATGACTTTCCTGGAAGGCAGGGTTGTTTTGACAGTCTGCAAGGTGCAGTTTGTGCTGTTAGGTCCCATTTTGATGCTTCCCAGTCCTCCAAATGGGGTTTTCTGGGACAGAAGAAGAGGCTGCTGCTGGTTGCTATACTTAAGAAGGTTTTTCATGGCACTGCCCTCTCCCTGTGGACCCAAAACCTCCTGCTGGTTCTGTGCAGGAGCAGGTGGGGGACCCATTCCAGCCGACTGGTGTTGATGGGGCTGCTGCCTAACGCTGGCAGGTCCACTGACAGACTCCATGTAAACCCTGCGCTGATCCTCCTCCAGGTGGATATGATGGGGGTGCATTGCCCATGGTGGCACAGGTGATTGCTGATGTGAATGATGCTGTGAACTGTTATTATAACCATATGGAGACATGTCCATTTTCCGCTTCATCTCTTGACTGTTACTGGTCTGCCCCAGCTCTGCTGAGGGAGCACCTGAACCTGTTCTGCCATGCTGCTGGTGGCGGATACGGGCTACCTTTTGGCCTTCTCTCTGCATGGAGCAGCTCCCACCTCCAGAACCAGGCCCTTGCTGCGATATGGTCTTTGCAAGGGGTGAGGAGTTAGGAGTTGACCCAGAATGTGAGCAATCCCTAAAGGATTGTGGATTAACATTACTAAGATGAGTTAACAGATGGCCAGTTTTGGGCTCCTGTGTCAGAGCGGATCTATATACCTCTGTGTCTATGCCATTGATGCAGTCTGCACTATGGGAGCGCGCAGCCTGATGCTGCCGAGTATGGCTCTGCTGCTGTTGCTGTAAGTGATGATCATTGTTGTGCATCCAGTCAGGGGCTTTTTCTGCTTTTCGGTAGGGATGCTGCTTTTGTGGTGCAGGCTGCTGCTGTTGATGTTGATGCTCCTGATGTTTTCGGTGCCAGTTCCCAGAATGCCCCACACCCCCACTTGTCTTTTCCATTGCCTTTTCTTTGGTACTGCTTCCCCCACCAGCCACACCCTGACATTCAGGGTTTCCCAGTTGAAAGGGACCTCCAGCTTTCTCCCCAAGGTGGCCTACAGATGGTACAAATGTGGGTCTGGTTGCTTTGGGTTCTCTTGCTCCACTGCTGCCAACCCCTTTTTCATGTAAGGAAGAATTGGTTATTGGGGCAGGAGGAGGGGGGCAGAAAAAATCCGGGTGATGGTGGGAGTGATGGCTGTGGTGTGGGTGTTGGGTGTGATGTGGATGACTAGTATGGAACTGTAAACAGTGAAAGCTGCCTGGATGCCCCCCACCAGTTGCTGAGCCCACAGGCAAAGGAGGAGGCACAGAGTAGGACAACGACTGATGTAACACCTGACCCCTTTCTACACAGTCAGGAGGGGGCTGCTCACTGATTCTCATCTCTCCACTCACAGCTTCTTTCGTACAGCGCCCAGTACTGCTGTTACCCATGTGTCTTGCTTGTGCATTTGTTGAGTCTCCAGGACCCCTACCCATGCTCTCTCCTCCACAGCTAGGCATGGATCCTTTGGACCCAACCTCAGCCCGAGAGTCTCCATTCTGCATCTTTCCATTAAGTAGACAGGCACTAAGAGGTTTACTCATGCTCTGTGAATGGTCCTTGTACTCCATAAGTAAGGAAGCTTTGTGCCTCTCCATGGCATTCAAGTTGTCCATAGTGGAAGAGTGATGAGAATGGTGTTGAGGCTGGTGTGAGTGGAGGTGCTGGGGTTGCGGATGTTGGTTATGGGAGTGGCGATCTTTTGAATCATGCTTACTGCTGGGCCTTTCTTTGTCCTTTGTTCCTGAGACCATGCCTTTGTCTATACTGGCTTCCTTAAGACTCTTGTGCAAGTTTACAGCACTTCCTGTGTCTCTACTGCAAGAAACCTGGGTGTTCCCTGGCTCTGTCCTTGACATGGGTGGAATGCTGTGATTGGCTGAAATGAGTGGAGGTTGGGAAGGAAGGCTTCTCAAGTAGAAGTTTTCTGGGAGAATGAAAAAACAGAATAGTTAATCATTCAGGATGCCAAAGTGCTACAGTTTCCGTGGGCTCTAAAGCTTTAGAATAAAAGTATGTATTTGGATTTAAAACAACAACAATAAAAATATGAACAGATCAAAATGATGCTAGAATAATAAAAATATGTTAGATGATTTACCCACCTTTTTGGGTGTCATAAAAATGATGTTGACCATAGAGAACCCCACTGTTGGCATGGTGATCCAAATGACTTATAGGAAGGAATGTGTGGGCTAGACTTCCTGAGAAGCGTGGGTACCCTGGGGCTGCTGGGAGAAAAGGAAGAAGAGTGATGAGAACCAAGAGCAAAAAGAAGAGAAACAAAGTCAGGCAGAGCAAAGAAGGAAATGTAAACAAGGCTCACTAGACGTCATAGGAAAAACAGAAGGATTATGCTTTCCCTCAGCTGTTAAAAATTCTGGTCACAATGTAATACTTTCATTAGTTCATTACAACAAGTGCACTCAATACACCATTAGCTAGAACGATCGGATATCATATTTGTCATTCCTTGTTCTTGCGATGCAAAATACAAGACAATATCTTGCTAAATTATGTCTTAAACACACAGTTTTTACTGAACTCATTGCTGATGGAGAAGATAATGAGGTTTAATAAAAATAAATAAATAAAAGCAACAGGAGCATTTGTTGAACACTAATGATCCATTGTAACAGCCTTTTTTCTTGTTGTTACATGTCCATGTTCAAATACATTTTTTTCAAAAACTTTTTTGCTTAAGTATTTAACAAATCTGATCACAATTTTGAAAAGCCTGTGATGTTTCTGCCCTTAATAAAAGTTAATAGTCTTAACTTAGCAGATAGTCTTGGATGATTTAATAACAAAGGTTGTGGCTCTTATGTATTTGTTTTTACGTGTTTAAAATGTGAGACAGTTTTGATGCTGAACTTCTGTTGATTCAGTTTTGTGCAATGCATTCAGGCAAATTAACACACAGAAAACTAGGACAGCCAAAAAATAAAAATAAAAAATAACGCAAATAAAAAATCTTGTTTCAAATGGTGGGTTTTGTGATATAAAAACCAGACAGACGTTTTTCCACCCTCAAGGTGAATTTACAGTGTATAAAAATTAAGTTAAAAGCAATCAGAAATCTTTGTATCTCTTTCTTAGGAAAAAAAAAAAAGGTGGAGGCCTTATTATACAAGTATGCATATCTCTAAACTAAAACAGCATCTTTTGTTTCATTACACCATTCAGTATCTTTTGGGTAAAAGTGTATAATCATGACACAAGTCTATCTAAAATTAGCAATATTTCCTTACTCTTTCTTGAAAAACATTCATCCATCTAAATGTAAAGGCATCTTCTGTGCACAATTCACTTCAGGTCATCTAACAAATATTTAGTATTATTCAGGTCTAGGTAGGTCATTCAGAAACACTGATTTTTTTTTTTTATTCCTGTATTGTTTTGGGTGTATGCTTTGGATCATTGTCATGCTGAAAGGTGAAATTCTTTTTCATTGTCAGCTTACTAGCAGACTAACTAGTATTTGTAATTATTCACTATTTCCTCCACCTTGATAAGGTATATGGTATATGTTCTTTTTAGTTTTTGCACCAAACATACCTTTTGGAATTGGATTCATCAGACCATAACACCTTTTTTTTATATGGTTTAGGGCGGTTAACCCAATGTGAATACTGTAAGAGACATTGTCACATTCAGAGAGTAATCGGTACTTGTAAGATATTCCTGCAGCTCCTATATAATCTTGCCTTAAGTTGCTTAGTATCCTGTCTGGCATTTTTTTTTAATCTGATAAATTTTGATGGAATATTCTGTCCTTGATGTCAATAAGGTTCTTTATTGTTCTATCTCTATGTTAAGTATGGCCATTGTGATGCTTTATCTAACGTTAATTCTCTTATTTATCCCACTCTTAATTGATACAGTTTCAAGCTTGCTGAACTGAGATACCACGTATTCTTCATTAGCTCTTTGTGGACCATGGCTTCAGCAGCCAGAACAAAGAAGATCCTACAGAGGCAGCTTATTTTTATTTGGAGATCAGAATAATTTCATTAATGACTGCGGTATGACGATTATTTTGAATATTAAATTAAATGTCATTGTTTCGTTCAGAACACAGCCACATCCCAAATTATAAAAGGGCACGCAGACTTCTGCACCCAGGTTACTGTACATACAAAAATTACACTATATATTACACACATATATTTATACACTATAATTTCACAATGAGTATGGAAACATTTTTGACATAATTCACCTTTGTTATATTTTTTACATCATCTTGCATTTTAACAGTGGTGTATAGACTTTTTTATACATCCATTGTACATCAGCATTTCAAGAGGCTATAAGCCAAACACTAGTGCTCAACAAAAAAAGTCTCTGACTGTACCACAAGAAGCCCATGTGCCCTCGTGCATACCTTAGAATCCTAGTGAAACATGCAAAGAAGAAACAAGGCTTCTCCTTTAAAATCACAAATGCTAATGATGTTGATATTCTGGGGGCACATCACTTTAATCAGTTAATCTTACATGTGATCATTTATGAAGAAGTCTGCAGAATACTTATGTTAGATCAATTATATTGCAAACTGAGGCAGAATTTTAAAATGCAGATGATTTCTAATTCACCAGATGCGTGACAAAGCCAGATAATTAACCCAGTTAATCCATTCCTCCATAAATCTCCATCACCCATTAGGTCTAAAAATATCTTTGGCCAAGACAGCAATACTTCATATTCACTGTTATTGCATGAAGTATAGCAGAAGGACAGAAAAAGAGCAGAAATAATATTCACTATATCTTTATCTTTCTACATAATGTTGACAACTGACAAAAATATGTTATTATATTCCAATAAATGATGAAAATCTTACAAATATTATATAAATTACAGAACTTAGATTTTTAATATTTTTACACAAGTCATATAGGTTTACAATAAAAATGACCAATAGCTTATTATGTAAAGACCCTTGAAGGAGTTAAATTTTGTCTTTGGATGCCTCTAAATCTTTTTGCAGTCAATTGAATTCTATCTTTAGGTATGACACAAAAATGTTTAATTCAACCAACAAATGGTGGGTTTTAAATTTGCACATACTTTAAGCATTACAAAAGCTCACGGACACACTGCTTCTGCCTGTCGTTATTCCTGTTTCTACCATAATATATATCCTTGTGATGAGAATCTAATGAGACAATGAGACAATGACATCCTGTACGTCCCCGTCTACTCTTTTTAGACCATGTTTTAGACGCCAGATGAAATCAAGAAAATCCCACAGAAAAAAATGCCAATCTTAATTAAGGGTTATTAGAGTCATTTTACTGATAACAAATGACGTGATTTAGTTTTGTTTAATTTTTTTACCTCACAAAATCCTGCAATTTTAAGTTTTACAAATGGAAAAATCAAAGGACGCAAATTATTTGTCATCTGTCAACTGTCAAAATTCAACATTTGTCAATTTGTCAAAAGGCATCAAATAATTTGTTCTGCTCAGTTTATAAAACTGTTGCCTTGCTACACCCCTGATACTGGTAGAAGTAACAATACTACCCCTTAACAGAGATATGGATGGTCTCTCCGTTGACACAATTCATCACAGCGGTAGTTCTTGCCGTTTGTCACCAGCTTCATACGTCACTATAGGCTAATCACAGAGGACGTTGACAGCACATTCAGACAGTCCTGGTTTGAAGACTGATTTTTCTGAACTGCCACAGATGATAATACGATACATTTTTCTCCCCCACCGCTTGTCAGCGTTAATGAGCACTCTCATTAATGGTCATTTATTTAGGACTTAACGGATATGAGAAAACTGTTCTTTGTTTAAAAAAGCTTTTTCTATTATTTTACTGCAAGAAAAGCAAAAACAGCATCATATAATAGAGCAAGCCTTGCTGACTGTGAATGTGTTTTTCCCTCTTCACTTGGGTTAGTAATCCCCATTTCACAGTGCAATCTGGCTGTAACTGATAGCAGGAAGCTGCTCAGTGCTGGTTAAGGGGCATCACTGGATAGGGAGTGTGGGCAGCCTTGGGGTGGTATAGAGGTTCATTCAATTATTAATCAGTTTAGTAGAAAAGAAGTTAGCAGCAATCGACCTGATGTTGGATATTTTTACTGCCGAGTGCTGATGCTAACTATGTTAATGTAAAGTCTGGCTGGCATGTTTGTATAAAGCAGGTTTTCTAGAGAGTGACAGAGACCAAATTCAGCAGCTCTGCTGTCCTATTGAGACCTTCCAGCACCTGTGAGGTTTTTACCAAATGGCAGTCAGCAAGAAAGAGATTCTGACAGACAAAGTAGACGTTGCTGCAGCTGGAGAGAAAGAAGAACTGAATGGAATTAAAGACTGTTGACAGCAGTTGTATGTTGATATTCAGGGGTTTTAATATGGCAGTGGATGGCAAAGTTAAACTTAAGTGGAGTTTGAGTAAGATGATATTTTTTCCCATTTCATATCATTAAAAACACCAACACTTTTTTTCAGTTTTAAATATCTACCATAATGAAAATAGCTAACTAATGAAAACATATGATACACTGGTATCATACACTGGGTGCTCAGCCCATTAACGTCATCAGGCTTCAGGGATGTAGACAAAATTGCAAACGCACTTATCGGAAGGTGATTTGTTTCTACATCACAGCAGGGAAGAATCCAAAAGATTTAAGGAATGCAGTACAATATACACTGCTTCTACATCAATACCTTCCACGTTGTATTTAATTCTTCAAGGTAAAGTTTAGCAGAAATCAAAGATTGATTAGGTTTATGGATTTCACTGGTAGCTGAAGGAGAGGAATGCAGTGAAAGTGCTAAGGCGCGAGTTCTCAGTAGAGTGGTCCTTTATGATTTATGCAAAAAAAAAAAAAATAAATAAAAAAAAAAAATCTTGCAAATTTTCCTTGTCTAAAGTTAATACATTTATAAATTCTAAATAGTTCCATGAATCCATATTGCAAGAATCAATATTATAAAATAATTGTTAAAAAAAATAATAAATAAAAATAAAAAGCACGTTATCCTAAATACCAGTTCCTGAAAAACTGCATCACGTTCATTATTGCGTTTTCACTACAGCTTCTCTAAGAGATGTTATTAGTGCTTTACCAGTGAGATTTCCATTGATGTTGATAGGTATGTAGGGCTTTAATATTAGCCAATTTTACCTGTCAA
The DNA here is from genome assembly GCF_030014155.1 of Tachysurus vachellii. Lineage (NCBI taxonomy): Eukaryota > Metazoa > Chordata > Actinopteri > Siluriformes > Bagridae > Tachysurus > Tachysurus vachellii. Next base: position 13,119,500 of record NC_083477.1, read on the forward strand.
ATGATATATTGGTCAGGCACTAGTGCTATGCCTGATATTTTTTCTATTTAATTTACCTTTTCCCACTGGACAGCTTATGCCTCTTCCAATCTCCACACATGCCACCAAATACAAGCTTTCAACTGTAAACAGGCTTGAGTAAATTGCATTAGAAACGAAGGAGAGAGATAGCAAAGGGAGTGACAGCAAAAAAAAAGAGAGGAGGGACATGCAGAACTGCTTGTCAAGACGACTAATTGAGAAAATGTGACAGGGAGACACTTACAAGGCAGAGGAGAAAAACGTGAAAGACTGTTCTCTGTGATTGTTAATTGAAAGGAAGGGAGACACGGAGAAAAGGGTGGGGACAAATCAGAGGGAAGAGGCACTGAAGATATGCTTGTGTACTGGGAGCTAAGAACAGCTGTGTGTGAGCCGTGGAAGATGGGGAAAAATCAAGTGAGCTGAGGGGCGCAAGACGGAGGAAATGTTAGGCTCTGCGTTTGGTGTAGTTAAAGTCATAATTTGGACACTAGCCAGCAGGCTTCCAGCCCTGAGTTTTTTCCTTGTGTTTTTCAGAGTTTGATTTCTCCCTTTCCAAGAAATCAAATATAGTGTGTGTTTATAGACTCCATTTGCCAGGCTGCATGCTGACGATGTCATAAGCCTATTTATAGCATTCTATTCGTGTGTTACTGTAAAGTTAATACAGATATAATCTGCCAACTTGGAAAAGACAACCTTGGGGAAAAAAAAAGGACAGAGCTGCGTTACTGTAAAAGTTGGGGGAAAAAACCCTTTATGCAATCATTTTTATTGGGAAATTCCACGGAATTTTATCGGTAATAAATTGTGTAAGTGTAAATGGAAGCCAGAGATGATTGGTTAAAACTTGACCTAATATAATTCAGTGGAAATTATCTGGAAGGATAGTTATGTGAAAACATATGAAAAAGACAGCCAAGAGCAAAAGAAGAAATAACTGTAAGTGTTGTAAATACGAGTCAGTAAGTATGACGCTTGGTCATTTGAAGCAAGGACAAAATTCTTCCACAAATAAATGAATTTCTCAATAAATAAACAGATGTTACTGGGTTGTATCATTAATGATTCAGAGAATGGGGTTGAGAGAAGATGTCAGTGAGGAAAAAAATTCAAGTTTAATCTTCAGTAACCAGTTTATCCTGATCAGGATCATGGAGGTTCTGGAGCCTATGTTGGAAACACTGGCTACAAGGAAGAAACGCACACCAGTGCACAAATCCTATAAAGATCATAACATGCACATTCACACCTAAGGGAAAAAAGCTAAACTACCTACCAGATTATATAACAATTACAATGCAGTAGAATGCCAATAATGTCCCAAGTTGAGAGTATAGTGTGAAAATTAGCCCGTCTATTTTATAAAAAGGCAATATAGATATTGCAGTATTCCAAACTTTCCCACCAATCCTCTCTACTGTTACCCTCTAATATTGCACTACACTAATGGACTTGTTCTGCAGCATAAATACAGGTACACGAACCAGTAATAGACAGACGGCATTGATACTTCATCCAGACATGGTTTTGTATGTTTATCTCCACCAAACATTTGCACTGTAAATTTGGTTTAAGAAGTAATATAGTTAGATACACCGTACTATATTTAGAACAGGATTATCCATTTTTCTCATGTTTACAAGTGACAAAAGCAAAAGATGCAAGAGAAGGACTATTTAAAGAAACGTTCATATTTCAAAAAACCCTTACAAAGGCAATAGGCAAAGACAATTACACACACTTGCACACCAATGCTGCTGGCAGGAGACTGTAGGCACCCATGGAGCAGAGGACAGGCTGGGTAATTGTGCCCCTCGTTTTGATGACTCGCTTTCGATGGAAACCGGAGAAAAGACAATATGCAATTAACTTAAAGAGGGAGTGAGCCGAACACAGCTGATGAAGGGCTGGGATTCAATCATGCTCCCTCGGTTTTCTACACAATTAAACTGCAATAGAGATAATAGCCCATCATAATAATCCTGCTCATAATCATCCTTATTACTTTTAGTAACGTCCCTACTATCATCGTTCCATTTCTTCAGAGAAGATGACTGACATTGATAGCACGAATGTTTTTCTACCCAAGTCATTTTAGCAAGTAAAAAGTATTCACAAGCCTGAGGTTGACCGTTGCAGTTTTTTTTTCCAAGCACATACAGTATGTTGTCATTTTTAGAAGAGTACTTAGAGGGATGTCTTCAATGCTAGTGACACCTTAGCTGGGTCAGTGACCAATCATACACCTAGAGCAAACGCCCATAATCCTATCTACGGGCAATCGCTTTTCACTGTGTACACTTCAAGGCGAAACAGCTGTCTATGACCATTCTGTCAGCGAAACTGTTTCCTTAACGGTTCTTTGGCTAGATAGAGATTTAAGCTTCCTAAAAGGAGTTCTACTTGATAAAGAGTTAGTATGCTATAGGTTTTCCCTCTAAAAAATGTAAGTTGCTAAATGTATTTAAAAAAAAATAAATCCAATCACTGCTGTACCATAAAGTTCTGCAATAAAAGCTTAGAAAATAATGGTCATAGGAGATACGTTGTGATACTGTGAGACCAGTGTGCATGGAAACCAATAAAACGGCTAGGCTGGTAACATTACTCCAGGGCATGACAACAGTGTGGTTCCAAATTATACAAATGACAAAGAGATGGGAGCCTTATGGTTTATGGGTATATGCAGCCTACCCCCAACCCGCATGTCTCTCAGCTTGGTCTGACCGGCACCTTGGCATGTCTAGACAACTGCTCCTTTATCTTTATTCCTGTTCTTCTAGCAGTTTTGTTCACCATTGTCATCCTGCAAGTGATGCTGTGATGGTGGCCAGAATCAGAATGAAGGGAGGGAAAAGCGATCAGAATTTTAGCACACCACTGGCCGGGAAGAGCTTGGGGTCGTGAGTGCGAGGAATAGCAGGATGGGAAAAGCCACACTGTCTTTTAGATGACAGCTGCAACCACTGTGGACTGTGTAGCATTTTATTGCCTGAGGGGTGTGTGTGTTTTCATGTATGTCTGTGCGTTTGGGTAGAAATGACATTCTTGCTGACGTGTACAAACGACCACAAGATTCTTTGGCTGAACTTTTGCCCTCTTGTCACAATCTGGAAAACCACTAGGGTGGGGCCTTGAAGACAGTGGGAACCAGAAAGACCTACTTGGACTGTAAACTCAATGAGAAAAGCAGCAGGCATACAGACTTTCCCAACACATAAACGCTCTTTCACTCTCTTTCTCTCACAAACACACTCAGGTATATGGGCATGCATAGCTACACAGGACAATTGGGGTAGGGATTGTCTTACCTTCGTGTGAGTGTGGGAACCAGATCTGGGAGGCGGTGGAGTGTGGCCCTCCACGACATGGAGGAGAAGAGGGGGAGGATGGAGGTCTGGAGGGGTGAGGTGGGTGTGAGGGAGAGGAACCCAAGCTGCTGGCAAGAAACGTCCCCATAAATGAGGCCGAGGAGTTACCCATCAGTCCACTGCCTGCATCCGCACAGGGAAATAAGAAATCAAGCCAAGGGAAAGGAAAGAGAGAAAGAGAAAAAAAACAAGGATTAGGATTATGAGCTTCAGGCAACTATAGCAATGGTGGACAAGTCTGAGCATATGGATTCATTTTCTGATTGGTTTGCCATCTGCAAAAACACCTGGCATACTGCTCTGATACTCGTGCTCACTACAGACCTTGCATCAACATCTGGATAATTGATCTTTCTAACATTGATCCAACCATTCAAATATTTTGCAAAGGGGAATTTTGCTGAAAGAGTTCAGCAGCATAGTGACACAGCAGGTAGTGTTATTGCCAAGGTCAGGGTAAGGGGATCAATCATGAGCGCTGTTTGGAGTTTCACATGTTTTTCACCATGAATGCCTGGCTCTCCCATCAGGTTGCCTCCCACTTCTCAAAAACATGCCAGCAGGTGGACTGGCTATTTCAAACTGCCTCAAATTATGACCTGGTGTGTGCTGTGTGGACTCCTGCAACAGACTATATCAGGCATACCAATTAGGACATATAACTTCTTTAAACCTTGTGTTCCCCATGAAAAAACTTATATCCAGGAAAACCATGACCAGGATAAAGCACTTACTGAAGACGAATGAATAAATGAATAAGAAATGCTTCCGTTAACTGCTGTTATAGCAATATTCTCAAAAAAAAAAAGAATAGGGTCAAAAAATGGTCATGTCACGACTGTGACACATACATGCTATGGAATCCATTATTTAAAAACAACCTGTTTCCATTACAGGTAGCACCGTGCTGGAATTACTGTTGCCCCACAGCATCAGGGTCCCTGGTTCGATCTAAAGCACGGGTTACTACCTGGGAGATATTTTGCCTGTTTAACTGTGGGTTTTCTCTCTGGGTTCTCCAGTTTCCTTCCAAATTTCCAAACATGTTAGCGGGTTACTTACAGAAACACTATATTGCACCTATCTGTGAATGAGTCTATGAAAGTGTCTGTGCTTTATGTCCTGTGTATTCCTGCATCATGCTCAGTGTTTTCAGGATTAGTTCAAAATAATATATTGACTATACACTATCCACTATCGAATGATTGACCGCATGACTTAATCAACATAAATAAACATTATTATGAAATTCAGCTACCTTTTTCAACATTTTCTGCTATTCTTTCAGGTATTCCTATATGCAAATTCTAATCTAATCATAGATCATAGAATGCAATACATGTAGCTATAGCAGCCCAGAGACATATGGACCAAGCCTGGTTTCCGCACACCCGACTGGACAGACATCTCATCTCACAGCTGAATGCGCACACTCGGTCTCCTTCCCTCTCACATACTCCCTTGTGTTCCTTTTCTAATCCCCAATTTCTTTCTCTCTCTCTCTTGCTTTCTTTCTATTATCTGTTTTTTTTCCAATCTCTCATTCTCACGCCCTCAATCTCTCCCTGAACCCTGCTCCATTTCTCTATTTCTTATCTTTTCCTCCACCATACCATTCATCGTCCTTCTGGAATTTTCCTCCCAACTCCTCTTTCTTCCCGGAACTCACTTTTTCACTTTCTCATACTCGCACATTCAATGAACAAAAGTGTTCACGAAAATAGCAACAGATTGACCCTCAGTAGGTATGATCTCGTTGTGCTTTGACCTTACTTTTCGAGCTGCGTTGCTCCAGTCGGACGAACATCATCATGTGGCCTCAATTTCAAGCAGGTAAACACTTTGTCTTAACTTTAGAGAATGACACTAAGATGTATAGACTACATTACCCAGAGGCCCAGAGAGCGCTCACTGTGCTCTCACAGGGTTTCTGTTTGCCTCAGCCCTGTAATAAATGTAGCAGTACTGCAATCTGTTCTGCACCCACTCCAGTATGTGTTTAAGTAGACAATGATGAGTAATTGACCATTCAGAACAGCACCTCTGTAAACTGGCCACTGATTGCCCATTATGTGTTATGGTACAACCAAGAAAAAAAGAACATACTGATTAAGCAAGGCTTAAAATATGCTACTATTACTCTGGTATATTCTTTTGACAAAGACACCTGAGGTAAATTCCCCAACGTCAAAAACTTACATGGTGCTGAATATGTATGAACATACGGGTGCTGTTTTTAAACTAGAAACATATAAATTACAACCCCTGAGACTGTGTATTAACTTATTCCAAACACACCGTATTCAGTCGTTTAGTAGTAGATGGGGTTATTAATCAAAATGCTATGATTTTTTAAAACACTGCAAGTAATAAGTTTCTCTAGAATCTTAAAGAGGTTTACACATTTTATTTCTCTTGCATTTTTAGCTCATTTTCTTCCAATTAGGGAATTCTATATTCCCACCTGCTAGCTAGTCCCCCTGTATTGCACGATAGCTAGCAAACAGAAAGGCCACCAGCCAAAGTATGTGAATGTGTTGTGAATTAGGCTTTGCATCTTTCCAACAGCTGCTCGTCCGATGTCATCGGACAGTTTCGCATATTTTGCCGTAAGTGTTAACTGCTCTCTTACATACAGAAGACGCCCACAGTTGGTTAGTGTTATTCCAATCTGCATTAGAATAAAGAAAGTGCAGTTTTGACATTTTATATATATATATACACAAAATCTTTGATCAATGCATCTATGTGCAAAGAATAAACTACACCTGCTAACTAGACATGTTCAACAATGTATTCCACAGGCATGCAATCCAGCTTTCTGCATGGTCACCTTTTCTACGGCTGTTTGAACCTGGAGTCACCATTGCCATCTAAACACTTCTACAGCAGCTTGTTCAGCTCGATTGAAGGAAGAAATAAACAATGATGTATTTTGCAAACACTGCTACACATTGTGATTTTTTTCTTATTTTCATGTAGCTAATGTTGTCGTATATATATGACATGTATATACACACACACACAAACACACACATATATAAATATACACATTTATATTTCTGTAAAACAAAAAAAATGCATTTTTTTATTTGACAATATTAAGCTTGATTGTTACAGTAACATCACATTTTTAAACTGAAAGTGTTCTACTTTGTTTTGCCTTTAAATACATCAACACATTCTTTCATAAAGCATTTTCTTTATTAGTTTCTTCATTCCTGATATACTGTGTGTATATACATTCGAATGTATTTGTTTCTAAACAGTGATTGAATTTCACTGTGTTATTGTTGCAATTTGAACATACTGCACAGAGCAGTTACTGTGGCTGAAGGACTGAGAGGACCTTTTGTTATATACATGTTAGTGGAGTGAGGGTTCAGTGAAAAACATGGTTGAAAAGAAACTCCTCATAGCATCATTCGTTTTCAGTAGACCTCTTTCTAAGGACATTCACTCCACAGGCATCAACATGCACCAACACATTTACTGAGCAGTGTGATAATCAGTCCAGCATGAGTTCTTTCCTCTCTATCTCCACTCTCCACCCCACTCACACCATATTTTTTTACCACCTTTAACCTTTCCGTTTGTCTTCCTTGCTTGTCTCTTTTACTCTTTTCTTTCTCCATCACTCACACACACACACACACACACACACACACACACACTACTTAACCTAGAGCATGTCCTGGAGTGAACAGGTGTTGTAAGCAGCCACATCATCGCGTCCTCCCTCCACATTACTCTCCCTCTTCCTGCCTGTGCTAGTTCACCGACTCTAATAATTTGATCACACCCACACAGACGAAAGTGGAGCAAAAGTAACAGGTTAGGGGCTGCAGCCAAGGAAAACAGGCAGCCAAATGAAGCAGAGATCTAGGGTGTGAGAACATGAATGGGGTCTGCGCCACTGTTTGCTTAGCAGCTTATTAAAAGGATGACTTGGGCTTCAGCAAGCTTGCAACAACTAAGCCAGTGCTCATAACTGCCTGTTTTTCCCTCCGCTGTGTCCTCTCCTTCAGACTGCATTTATTTTCAGCTTTGGCATATGGCCCTAATCGGTGCCAGAGAGCATTTCTGTGGATGATTCGGAAATGCAACTCACGTGCGTCATGATAATAACCTGCAACGGAAGATCGCTTTATAGAATTAAGGGTTTAGAAACTGTCTTTGCTTACTTCCATACACAAATGTATAAACTTACAATTACTATGCAATACGATTAAAATGTTCTTGTTTACAATCACTGCACACAGCTGGGTCTACGTGTGTTTTTGTGCCGAAAAGTCTGTGACAGACTGTGCAGTTGACCTGAGGACAGGCAGGACAAAAATGAATAAAAAGATCCACAGGCACATGAAAACAAAGTATATGTGATTTGGGCGATGCACAACATTAATAAAAGCACAATTTTATTCTGATCTGAGACAAGTCTTGATTGAATTTTTTTTTTGTGGTTTCACTCACTGAATTGGGTAAAAATAATCTAGCAAACATTAACCGGTTCTATTTAAGAAATAGTAATAAACAAACAAATGTGTCTTTGCGATCATACCCCTGTTCACATCAATGGTGAAGAACTCTAACTTCATACTACATGCTACAGGAAAAATAAACAACAACTGCACATGGATTCAAATAACACTTTTCCATTGGACAGCATAGCACTGTAACAAATCCATGCTCACACAGTATTCTGTTGTTATTTCCATGTCTTAGTGACCCATAACGATATTAAATACCCATGCTGAATTTGGTTACTCTTCTTGCATGGGAATTGAGTATACCATCAAGGGACGTCAAGGAGGAGCCAGAAATCATGCGTAATTATACGGAACAGTCACAGAATCTGCCTGATCACTATGGCATGGCAACTTTAGAATTAGTGTAATTAGATGTATCTCTTAGACATTTCTTTCTCTTTTCAGCAGTCATTTCTGGTGTATATTCTTAGTTACTATTTGCAATGTTTTTTTTTGTTACCGACATTTAGCATGGTTCTATTTTTTTTTTTAACATGACCCTTATAAAACGCACTACCGTTGAGGGTCTGAAATTGAGCATATTATTGTTAACAACATATTGTTGCTTAGTAATGACAGAGACAAAGAAACATTTTATTGCTATAATTGATGATTCAACTGGAACATGATTTAGTAGTGTAAATCTTATAAATCATAAAATAATTCAAGCTAGACTGGAGTCAATTTCTGTGAGATCTTACACAAGAATTCAAGAGCACAAACAGGATGTTGAAATCGCTCCTATTAAAACTGATTGTTTTGGTTTGTTGCATAAATACAAGGTTATCATCGATGTAGCTATTTAAACTGCCAGACCCAAGTAGCTGTTACGCAGCCTAAAAGCATGAATAACATACCCTGCTGTTACATTTCTGATGTAAATGGGAGATAGAACTATTCCATTTTGTTGATCAAGCCACGACTCGGAGATTATACCAGCTTTGGTAATTGCTTGTTAACTAAATGCAGGTGGGTAAATGGGTTTGCCATCGTGTGATGTTGCATTCGGCCAGTCAGCGATGTTCACTGTGGCTGGCTCGTTCCTAGGTCCTGCTTCTCAGAAAGGTACCTACTCTAATACAGGGAACTAAATATCAGCCTTGATTGCTCCAGTGGAAACCCACCTTGGCACTGTTGAGCAACAGAAGGAGCCAATGAGAATGCCACAAAAACAGCTAGGCAGATAAACAACAGATGTGACAGTTGAACCCACCAGCTAATTCCTTTCTACTCTAAGCACACAGGCACATTTTCTCTCCCTCACTCTCACAGACGTAGAAGACATGCAATTTAAGATTTTCAAATAGTGAGTACAGAGGAAAATGTGTACATATGGCCTCGTCAGCGCTCAGTCGCTAACATGTGGTGGAGGCTTTGGGAAGCTCTCATCATGCTGGCACGATCCAAGAGAAACAATTGTCTTGGTTCCACAATCTCACCACACAAATCCAGCCACACAGGCTCCCGCTGAAATGAAGCGAGGGAAGAAATCGACTCAGGAGGTGGTGAAAATGAAGAGGAAAATGACAGCAAGGCTGACAGACTCACCCAGCAAAAACATCGCGGTAGCGTTGTAAGGGTCACAGAACTCTTCTGTCACACTTGGCTTTTCTCCACAAAACAGGTGCTAAACGTATGGTTCGAAAAATGAAGCAGTAAATCACGGCACCTTACACTCCTGTGTCTGAGAGAGCGAAAGCCTGGCCTGAAGACGAGCAGCTCAGGCACTACGGTACTCACTGGTACGCCAGTTAAGCCTCTGTAGACGAAACAGAGCAGCCAGCTTACGCTTTTCACCCAGTGACTCAGAGCACACTTCCGTGCTATAAAAAAGCAGAAGGAATTTCAAATGGCTACTCAAATGGGGGGATTTCCTTATAACGGTCAAAATCATCTTGAAAACATTAGACGGATTGGTAGCCAAACATTCCTGCCGGTCTGGAGGCAACTGGGGACGGACGCTGTTTTCGGGACGCTGTGGGAGGACAGCTAAGAGTAGGTGGACCCCCTCGAGGTTCTGTGTGGGTGTGTGTATAGTGGGGGCTCGTGGGTTTGGCCTGATCAGAACCAGAGTACACGGAGTTGGAGTATTTCCAAGACTTGAGTAGGAAGAGACCAAAGCAGGGAAGCGCACGCCTCCAACACTCGCCTCTGTGCATGCTTGTGGAGTGAGTTTGGTGGATGTGGTCGATCCGGGGGTGGTGAAGAGATGTGTGGGAAGAAGGGTGTGTTAGAAACTGTAGGTAGGACTAAGTGCAGAGAGCGAGAAAGTATGTGTGTGGAACAGAAAGAGAAAGGGAGAATTGTGGCCATTCGCTCCAGGGTTGGCAGCCAGTGTTTGTGCAGTGGCTTGGTGGTTAGCCACTCAGGCTCAAATCAAAGAGGGTGGGGTGAGGAGCATTCTGTTACTTTGCAGTCTAATGTAAATAAAACAGGAGCAGAAGGTCAAAAGCGGCTTCTTCTTTTTTCCCCCACACGTGCTGTTTACATTACGCAGGTTAACATAATAGAGATAAGCCTCTTCAACCTCAACACCCCCCCCACACACACACACCCACCCACCCAAAAAAAAAAAATAACAACAAACTATTCAGGGACCTCTTTAAAAACAAGTGGATCAAATTAAAGCTTTATGGAAGGCAGTTAAGGTACTGTGAAAAGCCTACAGCCAGCCAGACAGTTTGGTCTTCAAAACTTAATCATGCCAATAACCATGGAGCCGGCCAAGCCAGACAGGCTCACACAGGCTCTGTGTGAACACACGGATGCGAATGTGCAAGAGATAGTGCCTGTGTGTGAAATGCAAGCGAAGGAGGAGGGACACATCTGTAGCACTGAAGAGGAGGACAGCGGGAACACATGCAGCAGGCTTCTACCTACTGCGCCAATCTCGTACCCCAGGGACACTGAGCAGAGCTTTTTGACGATTAATCATTTATAGGGGCCTGTCTCTAGAAACAGCTCTCTCATTGACAGAGGCTCAAGCACTGCTCTCTGTGCCAGCAGTCGGGGGCAGATGTGGGCAAACGGACTGCTGTCTGGAGGCAGAGAGCTGAGGAACACACGTTTTATGGGGACGGTAAATATCAGTATCAGATGGGGAAAGACATTTGCAGAGGAGGATAGAGGCAGGAAGTATGGCTTCTCAAGGACAATGAAAGCTTTCACATGGACACTCTGCCTGAAGGGGGTCTGAACGATGGTGTGAGGGACACAGACGGAGAAAAAAAAAAAGACATAGAATGAGAACAAGCAAGGATATAAGACAGAGTGAAACAAAAGGCAGCTAGTGCTGAGTCATGGCCTGTTGTCAGGGAATGGAGGTTCATGGTGGAAAGAATGACAGGAGAAAGTCTGGATAGCAGAGGTGTAATTCTAGTCCTGTTATACACACACACCCCCACACACGCATGCTATAGTGAGTCAGGATTGGACTGTAATGCTTCTACAATGGCCAGTTTCTCGAAACATGTTCCGAGATGGCAATTGAAAGTCATCACAGCAAGCTCTTGCGCTCCCACCACTACTTCATACCTCACATCACAGGAAGACCATAACACTCTAGACTACTGCCGTTTGGCTTGGACCTGACTCCGTCGGCTCTGTTTTCTCTAAAAACACTCTGTGTTGTTCTTCCGTCCCACACTCACTTTATTAAATTCAGCTTTTTCTTTCCCGTTCTGCCTTTTTTTCTCCACCTTTTGCTGCTCACATGAAAGGATTTTACTGAGTGCAGATAAGCGATTGGCTGATCGGGAGATAAGAGAACACATTTAAATCATCCATCTGCTTTATCTGTTCCCATCTCACATGAGTGAGAGTGCTGGATACAATTATTGCAGAATATCTCACTGGTCCTACTCTTGCTAACACACATCACACTATGCACAAGCATACCCACACACTTAATAAACTCCAACACTGATTAAGCCACTCCAAAAAAAACCAAAAAAACAAAATGATAAATGAACAAAAAACACACAGATGACAGTATTAAGCACTCATTTTAAGCAATGTGAAAGTAATAAACTGTGCTGGCAAATGATAATGACAATTGTTAGATGCAGGTCCGTTATGGAAAGCTTAAATGAAATGAATTAAAATGACAACACAGAGAACTACATGAAGTACAACTTTTCAGTCATAAATGTATCTCTACATTTTATTCCTAACTAAAGCATCAGGCTAAGATTGTCCTGTTTAGATTCAGCGATCAGCATGAAAGCAAACACAGACTTGTCCCATGCAGGTATATTTTATTTCGCCAAACATGGTTAAGCATATTCTGGACGTTCAAAAAGACATAGTTCTTAAACTGTCTCTACTTCCAGAGAACCTGTGGATGTAACTGAATACAAATACATCATGAGAATGAAAAGAAAATGTGTTTTAAACAGATAGAAATGGAAGGTGCTAGGCTACGGATGATTGTATCAGGAATCCGTGATAAATTCCAACTAACGCGGCGTCTATCAATCGTCTATTGGACGATTTAAACGTCTGTCAGAAAACGTGATGTCTCCCGCTTTAAGAGCAGCTTTTTTTTTTTTTTTTTTTTTTTTTTTTGTATTTTGTTTCCTTTTTTTTTTTTTTTTAAATATTTTATATCCTAAACAAATCTTTAATCGGAGCAGAGCGACAAAAAGGCTTTCATTGAAGAGACTTTACTTCCTTTGTAAGTGTAAAGATAAAACCATGAATGTCTCCACTTTCAAAATATGTAGATTTAAATCAAGAAAATGACAAGGTTCTGTCTGTTTTGCTAGTTCATTAAAAAAAAAAATGCAATAATTATCTTCACCGCAGTTCAGGGAAGATTAGTTACAGCTACTAACTCATTACGTTTGTTTACAGTTCAGCAAGCATAGATTACCTTGTTAACAAGTAATTATATAAGAAAGGACAAAATTGAACCAAGCGCTGACTCAAAATGAGCTTTCATTATTTTTCCTGCTGTAATAATATGACAAGCACTGTACAAAAAACGCATTACATATGTTTTGCCGGCTCTTTTCTTGCCCCACCCTTTTCCAAAGGCACAGTCAGTGCTATTTGTCAGTGGGCAGATGTTAAGGGTATGACAGGACATTTTTTTGTTGTTGTTGAAAGCTTGCAATAAAGATTCACATAGCATCTGGTTGAGATAAGAAGTATGCAGGGGGACTGGGATCTCATTGCCTTTTACTTCACTGGCCTGGGGTTCCCATTCCCATTAGGGGTTTTGATTCCCATTGATGCCGAATCAAATACATGAAGTAATGATCCAACCCTAACGTGAGCAGCCAGGAAAACATCATTATCTACAACTAAGCTCATTATAAAACTGTAGTAAATGCTTGTTCTCTGTGTTGAGATAACTTATGAATTATTATATGTCAAAGCCGTATTAAACAACACTTTGTTTTATTCAAGCCAGTGTTCTTGTTTTGCAAGCAAAGGTATTCGAGGAAAACTAGCAAGAACAAGCGCAGCTAAGATACTAAGATGTTTGGTATTCTGCTCTGAAATCTGAAACCACAGTCAAATGGACCATCTGCAATTCCCAGTATTATAATCAATCATCTTGATAGTGAAATCATTTTTCCACCTTATTATTTTGTAACTTGTTCCATAGCCATTAACTAGCTGCAACTATACTGTAGTTAATTTCTGACACAGATACGGTCAATCAGTTCCACCCAAGTCACTGACACAAAGACACCTGCATATACAAACCCACGCGAAGACTTTCCCAGCCCTGTCTCCCTACAATCCAATCTTTCTTTCTCATGCTGTTCCCACTAGTACAGTAGTGGAAAAAATCTGATCTATCCACCCACGGGGCCCATACAGCATAGCTGATATGAGCTGCTCAGACCCATAAACATTGTTTTGGTCCCATTTGATAATGACACACTCCTTTTCCCACCATCATAAAACCCACTGGGGAGAATAGAGTGGGCTAGACAAGGCCCAGTCCCAGACCTAGAGATCCTCATCGACATGCTAACAAGATACAAGAACTTCTATGTTCTGAAAACAACTGTTTCTTATAACTGATGCAAATCAGGGTCTAGACCTGAATCTATATCTTGTTATCTCAAAGTTTTCTCAGAAACAATCAGTATTAGGTAAATACATGTTACAAGTAGTATGAACATGTTATTTTAATCGCCAGTACCAGATGTCTTGCATAATGGAACAAATCTATTAGAAGATAATAATGCAACAAGTTTATTAGTATATAATACTTTAATCCAGCATAGACTGAGACTGTTCCTAGCTGCTAGACCTTGGTTTTCATGCTGGCAAATGAGACAGTGAAGCCTGTGACACTGTGATGAAAGCCATGGTGTCTGCCATTGACAAAACAGATGAAACAGACCCCCTAATGTCCTGTGGTGTTGATGGACGTTGTACCGGATTTGCAAACTGCTCCTTCATAAGCCTAATCCAACTGGTACTCATCAAACAGCATGCAGTTCAGCTCCAGTGTAGGTGGAGTGGGCAGTTCTCCGATGTTCCCAGAACACCATGCTCTTGCTCGGCTCCGTCTTTAAGAGCAGCCATCTGTTTGAGCTGAGCTGGGTTTGAGTCATAGTGCAATGTACAAAGCGGCTCCCACAGCTCAGATATCTCCCCAACACAATTTCGCATGGCTTGCTTGTTCCACTGGCTGGGAGTCGGGGAATTTTACAGCTCTGGTTTGTTTCAGAATTGCTGTTGCCCAATCCACGTGGTTTCCCAGTGAAGACAGAGTTGAACAACAGTATTAGACATGTTATGTGTCAAAGCCAACTAGGCAGAAAGTCTTGGTCAAATGGTTATGTGATCCTAAAACATGAAGCGATCATGGTCAACACCATGGAAATTACTGGAAAGTATATGCTGCATTTTTTTGCAGGTTTGAAATTTTACTTAGGAATTAGAGAGTGATATGATCTGTAGATTTTACTAGCTTTTGGCTGGCCACAAGAGCCTGGCGTGGGTGAGGAACACCAAGAGACTGGGTGTGCATGGGTGGGTGTTTGTTACACAAGTCTCTGACTACGCATGTCGACGCCAAACGGAAGACTGTAAAAGTGTGCAAGTGTGTTTTAAGAGGGGTTAGTATCCATGCTCTCCACATGCGGCAATTCCACATCAAAGTAAACCCCCTGCAATCAAGAGCTGGGTGGCCTTTTCAAGGCTAATAATGGTGAAGGAGCAGGTAACCAGATGACTGAGATCAGCTTATGTGGCTCGACAGGCTACACTACACAAACACACTGCCAGGACTGAAGCATTTACATAAGCAACTTCACAGCCACAAGACTTAGTAGCAAGACAAAGTATCTCCAGAGAAGCTTTTCTATGAAAAATGGATGATCCACAGGGCAACAAAGCATAAATCCACTGTGAGCTACTATACAGTGTGCTTTTTCAGTCTTCAGGGTTGATTTACTCTACAAAATCAGTCTGCTCCCCCCCCACCCACCCATTCTGCCACTTCACTTCACTGTCTCAATCACTCATTTTTCTTCTCAGTTTCCCAGCTCGGCCCCGACTCTTCGTCCATTATCTGCCTTCTATCTCTCAGACATTCCCATATTCTGTCCTCCCTTCTGAGATACAAAGCTGCCCCCTCTTTTTCTCTACCGGACATTTTGGCTCTCTTTTTGTACATCAGTTTGGCTAGAGAGGCCAATGAAGGCCGAGTTTTCACAGCCAGTCACAGTCCCACCCCTCCCTCTGTCCAAACACCACATAAATCAGCATCCCAGCATGCAACTGGCACAAAGCTGGAATGTCCTGCTTTAATGTGTCCTCCACGTCCTCTACAAGAACCCACTGTGTCCTTTGCAAACACACATACAGTACACAGATGAATGCACACATACTCTATGATAAGACGAGAGATGACCGAGAGTGTATGATTCAGATCGATCTCCATAAGGATAACTTTTGAACTACGGGGCAAATGATCTTCATGAGGAAAGCAGACAAGCAGTGGTAAAGAAATCCTAAGGCAACAAAGTGAAAACCAAGGTTACAAAATAAGCATATGTTTAAATTTCACAAGACAAAACAGGATGCACGAGGCTTGAATGTGCACGCAATCATTGGTGAGCCAAATGAAAATATTGTCTACTCCGTTTCTATGCTCCCCCTCTCATCTCCATGGGTCCCAAGCTTGCCATTTTCATGTCCGACAAATCCGGGACCTTAAACATGAGTTATGCTTTCCATCCGCCAGTGCTGGTCATCCGAGGAATGCCAGGACAAGGTCTGCTTAACATCTGGGGGATTGGATGGGTAAAATTGTGAGCATTTCCGATGACTCTGCCCTGGCACGGACGATCGGATTTACAGGCAAAAATGTATATGAGGTAAGAGGGTTGGCTCATCTAATTAGATTCGATGGCTTCTCTCCTCTCAGTTAGGCTAATTTAAAAGCCAAAAGAAATAACCGATCAGTCCCAAGGTCAAAGACAGACAGGAAATATTGGCTCAGGATTATCAGTCTCCCTCTTGCTTTCTCTCTGCACCTCTTCTTGTTCCAATTTTTAGCCCATTTATCAGTGTTTGTAAGGTATTTATTCCTTAACGTCTGTGTTTTATATATAGTAAGGCAGTAGATGAAGAGGAGGGGAAAGAGAAATACAGTGAAATAGAGGAAAAAAAGGAAAAAAGAAAGAATCAGGGAGATGTCAACATGTACACAGATGCTTTACAGCTGGGATCTATGTACTAGGCCAACAGCTAAGACTGCAATCAGGGCAGCAAATGCTGTAAGGCACTGAGAACTGAATACATACATGCACACATACTTACAAAAGCCTGTGGTATCTGATTACAGGGATGAAAAAGGGAGGATCTGCATGGCAGTCTTGGGATAAAACGGTTGGCCAGAGCAGTGGGTACATATTTGGTTGGTATAGTCATAATGTGAATGTGCCTCAATGCGACTAGCACACATCCCCTCAGCCCTTCTCCCGTTTTTACCCCTGTCATATTCACAGGCGCTAGCTCGGACCGGAAACCATTTCTTTAATTTGCTCACCCTGGGCATAAAATATCACACACACAGACCGACACTAACGCCAATAAAGCTTTTCCAGATGAGTTCTCACGTCACTGGCACCGTTCTATCTAAAATGGAAACTCTTTATCCCTTAACAGCCATTACCACCAACTTGTGATGGCGTGGTCTGGCGAAACTCGTAGATTACCGTCTTTTTTCCCTTTAACTGTATATATGGAGCTTGAGTTGCTATAAACCATGTCAGCACAGCTGTGGTGGGTAATGTGTGGGAGGTAGGGGTGAGTGCAAGTGTGGATTTGGGGAGTCTTTATGGATTACTGGGGGGGAAGAGCGAGAGAGTATTACAGTGTGTGTGAGTGTGTGTGAGTGCGTGAGACAGAGAGATTATTATTATTATTATTATTGTTGTTGATAATGTTGTACTTTTTATTCCTCAAAAGTTATTTTGTCTTTTCTTATCTTTGTTATTCACTGTGCCCATTTCTATTTTTAATCACAAACTGTGATAAACTCAAGTTCAATCTACTTTATTTGGCAATCACAGTAAAAATACAGAGAATTATTTGTGCGCGTGTGTGTGTGTGTGTGTGTGTGTGTAAAGACACATAATAACGCACCACTCCATCGAAGGCAGCTGATGGCAAAAAAAGGACATAAAATGAAATAAAACTAATGTGAGTTAAATATACATAAATAAAAAGTCATGAAATGTCAGAAGTCTCCAATCAGGTTCTGACATTAAAAACTTAAAATTCACCTCAGAAATACTGAGGAAAAAAGCTGCCTTCCAAAAATGATTTCAATCCTTCCACACTTCTTCATGTCAGTCACATCAGCCCACACCAGAGTAAAGCTTCCAGCTCCGAGTCAAGAGCTGCTCTGGGAAAAGCTGACTATGTTAATCAGAGTCACACTTCAAAATATAACCAGCAGAAAAATCTAATGTCAAATGGCAATAGCTATGCTCATGTAAAAGGGCCAACAAACACGCATTACAGTACGACTGAGGGGTTGTGATTTTCTGAGACATCTCTTACATCGTGCAAGATCTACTCAGACACACGTTTTAGAAATGACTGCTTGTAAGATCAGTTATGGAATAAACAGATAAATTTGTTCGTTTTTTTTTATATTTACCTACAAAACTGGTCAATATGTAATAGATGAAATAAATTACATGCATTAATTTATAGCCTTTTATTTATTTCTTTTTTCCCAAAAGCAACAACGAAAAATATTCAAACAATATTCGGGTAATTTGGACAAAAATCTAGAAAACGCATGTCCAGAATTTTCCATCTAAAAAAAAAAAAAAGGAAAGTAAATAAAACAAAGACGTATAACAGAGCTCTAAACAGCCAAGCAGAATAATCACAACAATACAAAGATCGAGTGTAACTACTAGCTAATATGAACAAATGTGTCGGACAGACGTCCTTCAATCGTATAAGCACAGTGCTTCTGAGATTGAACGAAATGAAACCCTCTTACGTAAGAGAGAAAACTAAACATCACAACTGCTACAACTAAACCGTATTTATTGGCACCTCTTAGTTTACAATGCATTTTAGCCATGCTATAGCAGTATAGCGTTCTCTTCAAGATGCATTAACAACAAAAAGCCTTTCAAATATGTCAAGTCACATGAAATTGAAACACATTTCAGTCTGAATACTTGTATCAGAATACAAGGTGGAACTGTGGCAAGTGTACCTGACTCCTCACCTCACCTCTTAGCTCAACCCGCCGTAACGTCGGCTTGAGATTCGCCGGAGGAAAAGCAATCCATTTTAACGTCGCACTGTCACGAGAATTTCCTCTATTGCGAAATCATAAGGATCAAATTCCTGTGTCTCTAAGGATCAAAATCAGAACGGTACGCTTTACAAAGCTGTTCGGTTTTAGACACGAGTGCATGCGGGTTTAACAAAACTAACCTTCTGGGTTTGATTTTTAGGTTTTGGTTCATTGTGAGGGTTTTGATACACTTGACTGACAAAGAGGTTCACACAGAGGTGAAGAATATAGCACTGACCCGGTGGGAACTCAGGTGGAGTGTGTGCGACAGCCTAGAGAGCCGACAGTTTCCCCATTGTCGCTTCTTAAACAGGGTCCACATTCCTGCTGGACGTATTCAGGAGCGCAGGCAAACAAAAGGAATCATATGTGTGTAAGCGTATACCCACAGACCTGCTGGTGTGAACGCTGCAGTGTTTACATGTGGTGGAAGCTAAGGTATATTTACAGATAGCACCTAAGTGCACTCTGACAGAGAAGGCCTGACCTCTGTGTGAACTGAGAGTCAGCAAAGGGAGAGAGAAAAGGAACGCTTCTCTTTCCTTCTCTTCCTCTCTGCTCTGACTTTTTTCCTTCTATTCTCATTCTTAGAGAAGCAACGATCCGGAGAACAGCAACACCATGCAGGCGCCATAACAAGGGGTTCAGTGAATTTTTCACAGATTACGGTATAGCCTGCTTAATGACTCATGTTCACACACACAAATGCACGCACACACACACACACACACACACACACACACACACACACTTAACCAAATGTACCTCCACCAAGCCTTTTTAAAAGAATTTAATAAGGCACTGAAAACAGCGGTTCATCTTCCTTATTCATCCCTCCATGCTCCTGTCAGCCTCGCTTTTCTTTCGCTCACTATATTTCTCTCTATCACACTCTTGCTGTCTCTCTCTCTCTTTCTCCTGTTCCATTGTCACTGTATTATGGCAGTGTGTGGGACACAGAGAGAAGGCTGGATTCTATTGAGGCAGTAAAAGGGAGGGGGGAGAGGATGGATGAAAGAGATGAAAGGCAACAAATGAAAGATTTCCTTCCCAGGCTCATAAATCAAGAGACCCGAGAGCAGGACAAGGTCTCCCTCCTCTCTCTCTCTCTCTCTCTCTCTCTCTCAAAAGGCACCTTAAACATACTTCTGTCTCTCACAACATACCAACCAACCGCATTAATAGACATGATCATATACCTACAACCACTGGCAGAACCATTCACACCCTCACCTTTATGTAAACACACACAGACTCACACACACACACACACACACCCTGTGCAGATGGCGTGTGCAGGAATGGCGTCCAGACGCACCAGGCAGCAGTGAGCTGGCACAGAGGCAAGACCATAAAAATCAGTCAAGAATTAAAGCGACGCCACGCTTCAAAGCAGCGCATCTTCAAACTGGCCTCTTTTAATGACTCCACACACACACACACACACACACACACACACACACACACACACACACACAAACACACACATGCGTGCGCTATCATATAAAACTTACGCATCCAGCGAGAACTAACAGCCACATGTGTGAGAGGGACAGCTGTCACATGCTGATACACTTATGTATCTGAGCACTCACAAGAACAAATGCTCATACAGTTTACAGACACATCATCAAACAGGACCAGGCAGGCCTAGTTTCTGCAAGACCGCCGGCGACTACACAGCATTTTTTATGGAAGTGTCAACAGTATGAGATTCAAGACACTTCTCCTGTATAAGGAAATCTGTGACAGGATGTTTGACTTGCTATATTTTACTGCAGAAAACAAGCAGGCTAGTCATTCACAGCCTGGTCTCGCAAGCCAGACTGCCAGCATTCGCTAAAAATCTACTACATTTCATGGCTAAAAACAGAACAATTTTCCTAAAAATAGGCAATTTGACTGACAACATAGATCTCCAACCTCAGAGCCCATCAGCAAACATGCAAGATTATAGTATTTACTCTTGGCGAACTGCTGTGAACAAGATTCCTGAATAACTTTAACAGATGGATTCCCAAGGGGCGAAACAAAAAAGCTTCGTCACCAGGAGATGATCCAGACAACGTCACAACCATCTATGGTCTGACGTCCAAGAACTCAAAATGGGTCATGCTCAGAGGGCAGTTAGTACTGACTTGCACCCCTGGGTGTGTTGAGTTGCCCCTGGGACAAAATTGATTCAGCTTGAAAAAATATTATGGCTAGATTTACATGTCTCAGAAGAATCACGTGGTATCCCTCACCCTCCTGGTTCATAGATATGTTATTATATCAGGGAATCCATCTTGTGCCAAAACCTTATTGTATCATGTAGCAGTGGACAAAAGAAATATCAAGAATATACATTTTATTCCTCACGATATAGGTTTGCCTAAACCTATAAAAAAATAAATTAATTAAAAATTATTGTATTCATTCATTCATTCATTCATTCATCTTCTACCGCTTATCCGAACTGCCTCGGGTCACGCGGAGCCTGTGCCTATCTCAGGCGTCATCGGGCATCAAGGCAGGATACACCCTGGACGGACTGCCAACCCATCGCAGGGCACACACACACACTCATTCACTCACGCAATCACACACTACAGGCAATTTCCCAGAGATGCCAATCAACCTCCCATACATGTCTTTGGACCGGGGGAGGAAACCGGAGTACCCGGAGGAAACCCCGAGGCACGGGGAGAACATGCAAACTCCACACACACAAGGCGGAGGCGGGAATCGAACCCCCAACCCTGGAGGTGTGAGGCGAACGTGCTAACCACTAAGCCAAAATTATTCATTCATTCATCTTCTACCGCTTATCCGAACTACCTCGGGTCACGGGGAGCCTGTGCCTATCTCAGGCGTCATCGGGCATCAAGGCAGGATACACCCTGGACGGAGGCCAAAATTATTGTATTCTTTTATTTAATTTATTCTATTGTTTAATTATATTCTATAAATTTAATTAAATATTACTTGTATAATTTAATTTAATAGAATTTCTAACTCCAATCAGAGTTTTAAATCGATTCCTTTATAAGTGTGTTGTGAGAATTTATGACGATTGATGCGTTTCACAGCCCTAGAGTCATAAAGCAACACACAGATTACAGTCTCCAAGATTCTGAAGCTTGTGACCAGAAAAGTGTGATGAATGTCTGATACATACTGTCCACTTACTCGAGATCAGAATGGACCGTGTACACAATTCAGACTTTCCAAACTATAGTAAACTATGTTTTTCTATGTAAAGACTAAAAATTTTGGTCATTTTCAAAAGCTTCCTAAAACACTAGACTAATACTTAACACAAAAAAGCACATCTATCTACAGGAAGCAATTTTAGCTACCTCAATGTGTACGTTGTGTAGTTATGAATAAATAACAGCTGGATTATCAGTGATGATAGCTAACCAACAGAGAGCAGGAGGTGGAAACAACAGCAGCGGTGACGGAACCTTTATTAGTAAGACTTACAACCTTTCTTCTCCGATTGCCCAACCTTTTGTCTCCAAACTATGGGCCACTGCTCAGCTGTATAAATTGAGGTGTATAAATCGCTCTGGATTAAGTCGTCTGACAAATGCCATAAATGTAAAAGTATGGATTTCCTAAAAGACTCCAGTCCATGCACAGATGAGCCAGTTAATGGAAATACACAACTTTGATAGGGAGCTGATAGAAAACTCAAAACACAGGCAATGGTGTTCACACTGCAGAACACACTGCATAGTGAAAGATAAGCTGAAGTGTGTGTGTGTTTGTGAGTGTTGGATCTTTAAGTCTACGAAGAAAAAACTCCCTCTCTGAATTTCATTAGTCGGACTATCTCACCGAGAAAAAGCAGAGGATATCAATTCCATCACTGGTCTAGGATCCGTTTAACTAACGTAAGGCGCTGGATCTGATCAAAACCTTAAAATAGTTACCTGTTAAACCTGTTAATACCAGGCTAACATACAACAATCTCTGTCCTTTTCTTCTGCCAGATTTAGTCTAAAGCTCACAAACCTTTCTTCAAGAACAAAAGTTCTTATGTGTTATACTGTTGGTTTATTGAAGGATTTGATCGTCAGGTCATGATGTAAATCAGAGTTCCAGGTTGTGGTGTAAAAGTGGAGGAAATTTCTCCAACGCTGGCAAGAGGGACACACCGTAACGAGGGATCGCTAAATTTGATGGAACATCATAAAGTTTCCCGGAGAGAGCTGCCTTGTGAAGGGAACATTAACATGTTTAGGGTTTTGACAGGAAACCACATGAGCTGGTGGGACAATCACAGACCTGACTGACTTATCTTTGTCCCTGGCTTTTTCTATAATAGACACACAGACAGAAATATGCGCAGATTAAGTTACACAAAGCCCTCTGTCTGCCAGAACAACCAAAGCTTCTCGGTTACACAAGAACATCTCTGAAACATGGTTAAAGAGAAAGAGAGAGAATCGCTTGTGTGTATGTAATCATAGCCTGACCTCACTGTAATTAGATGCATCTCAGAGGAAGCATCACACTGTCTAGAAGCTAATACACACACTCGCACTTGCACAAAGACTAACTATATCCACAGTGACAGAGACATATTCTCTCACGCTCACTCACACACACAGCCTAGGAACCCGTGCGCTCTAACTTTTCTCCGACCTCTTTATTAATAAGTCACAACAC